>NC_142805.1:44964209-45023647 GCF_049724085.1 Artemia sp. Qi Xiang Cuo
CTAGAATCTAGGCTCAACCCTTTTCGATGCAGTGACTAGGATTTGCTCAATATTCTGACTCTTGACATAGTTGGTAATGAGATTGCTGAAATTCTTCTAGATGTGCGAGCTATTGGAAACAAAGCACTTGAGTTACGGGGATACTGCTGTCTTTAGCGAAGTGAAGGTCATGAGTAACGAGCTGGTGAAACAAAAAAAAACCGGACTTTTAGTGCTGTGAACATTTTCATCAATGCTGAACTTCAAACTGTCAAAAGGGTATTGGTGAGTGTTGTCATTACTAGCAAAGCAGGGCTTCACCATTTCAAGAATTTTTTTTCATGATCTTCTCCTATATGTACCTTCTATATTTGAGAAAAGATCCATTTCTGGGAAGATTCTAGTTCTGTCAAGAACCAAGTCATCTCTTCTGGAGTATTTGGAAAATAAAGGTAATTTGAATGTCTCCAAGGTAATAATCCCCGTTAATAATCTCCACGTTACCGTGGAGATTACTAAGGAACCGAACCAATCAAGGGTGGTAGACTTAATGCCGTACCTCAAAAGCCATTGACAGCTCAGAAGCCATTGAGAGTCATGCAAAACAAACGTTTCTACTCTTATGTCTTTAACGGTAACTTTAAAGAACTGTATGTCCTTGTAGATAGATATGATGGAATATTTGGATATTTGTGACACACAAGGCAATATGATTTGCTTGAAGGACTGGGTGGTTTCCTAGAGTACGAGGATCTCCTTACATATTTGAAGCATTTCCAGATAGACAGTCAAAACTGCATGATTTGAACTCTATACTATAAAATTGCAAAGCAAAAGAAAAAATGTTTAAACTTACATTTGACGAATTTGAAGACTTGCTTCTTGTGCTGCAAGCAGCTGTAAGTGTCTGCCTCTCTGAAGGCTCTCGAGACCCGAAGAAAATAGTGATCTGCATAAGAAATGGAAACATTGATATTTGCTTTAAAAAACCTTCGAGTTGTACCAGAAAGAGGCGGATACTTTATGGCTTCACAGTTGTGTTGCACACGGACAGCTAGAAGAGGTGTATTGGTAATGTATATGTTGATGCGAATGATACAGATATTGTTGCTTTATTATAAGCTATTATTATATTACTTGGATACCACTTAAATTGTGAAAAACGGAAAGTTTATATCCGATTCTGTGAATATTTAGTGCCTGTGCATCAACTTTGCAGGAATTTACCAAAAGATCTGGGTTTTTTTTCATCTGCTTTTTCCTACACTTTCGGGCTGTGATATAGTTGGTTTTTGTTCTCTAACTGAAAAAGAATTTTGGCTTAGGCTATCGAGGTGTGGGGATTGCAAGAAAAAATTGCTTTACTTGTGGAGGAGATAGAGGGGTGTAGGCTTGATCCTTCTTGGCAAGAAAAATTTCTTTGTATTTGCAGGAGAGTCATTGCTGCCGTCTGTGGTAAAAATCCACACCTCATTACCTCTCCTTATGGCTTTTGAATATATTTATAACTTCGAAAGAGGAAGCTCAGAATATTTGCCGCCATTTGACACTGCCTTTCAGTGCATGCTAAGTGACCAAATCCATTGTTTCTAGATCCTCTAGATATTCGGCTGGAATTTCCAGGATGGCAAGGTTAGGTCAGTTGTGTCCACCCTTAAGGTATTCCCAGATAGTCTGTCCCCTTAGTACAGGTCTTGCAAGCTGTGTAAAGAAAATTTTTAATGTGGGGGAATTAGACCGTGCGATTGACTTTGTGACCGTTGTGGGAAGTGTTTGAATGCTTCTTTTATGTTGTATGTTTAACTTTTCTAGTTGTGTTTTTTTTCAAAGTTTCTTTTATCTATAATTTAGACTCGGGAGAAAAAATTTGACATGCTGAGCTCGTATTTTTTAAAGTTCGTTTGTTAATGTGTACATTGCGCGCAATAGATAGCAGTTGCTGTTAGAAGCAGCAATAGTATAACTTTCTGTTATAAGTCAAATGCTTGAATATTTGAGGAATTTTTTTTACGAAAGAAAACAATGAAATTGCGAGTTTTAATGTCATGAACATTGCGGGGTAATCGTAATCAGTGGTATCGATTATAATAGGCTGCGTGATCATAGTAGTGACCTATCTTCAGGTTTAGGCAGACCCTAGCCACGATTCTTTTCTTTCTTTAATTATTTAAGGTGATTCCCTCAAGACGCAGCTGTTATTAATTTTCTTCAATATGCTGTGCTTGTTACGTAATTGGGGATGTTTAATTTGTTCAGGGTGCTGCAATCTTGCGTAACCTGTTGGATCTTACGATTTGCTTCAGTATTGAAAAAGAGTTCAGTGTATCAACCTCGAGGATATTATTTTTTAGTAATGGATGCTTTTACTCTATTGGACATTGAAGGCGCTAACAATGGTGAAATGAAACCTAGAGTACCTAACGTAGCAGTAGAAATTACAAGAAGTTTTTGGCTAACCCTAGAATGGGACGACATGTTTGCGCGATATGTATTGTCATTAAGAAAATTATAGTCGGAAGAACAGTTGTGCTTTGCAGCAAAAGTGCATATGATGCATATACAAAGATTACAAGATGGACTATATGAATTAATGAAATATATTGAAGACAACTATTTGAATCAATCTATAAAAAAGGAGTGACTTTGTTACTAGCGAGAAAGAATCTTCATTCATTGTTAGTCTATAATCGCTAGTGAGAGTGTCAAGATTAAAAATGCTTGGATTTGAGAAAGAAAAATTGATACGGAATTTAGTGATTTTGGAAAAATCTTTGATGCTAGATGACGATTTTCAAGAATTATCTCTCCAAAGGAAAATGTTTTCTCAAGGAATTCTTAACGATATAAAGAAAAATGATTCTCCGTCTTTGGAATATTGTATGAAACTTACGTTGCGGGCCAGATGTATTTACCCAATTTATTGATTTATTGACTGAAACAAAAAAAATGATATTGTGGTTTCAACGTGATTTCAGTTTATTTTTAAGAGACTGGTATCGTATTTGTTTTAAAGTTTTTGGGAGGAAGAACCTGGTCTATGCTTCAATTGCTAGAATAATAAGAGAGTCTGGTTTTTACGACATCGCTGTGAAAATACTGGCTACTATGACTATAAACCTACTGACGTTTATTTGGCTGTTACAGAAAGTGATTCTTCAAGTGAGAACTTCGTATGTGATTTTGCTTCAAATCAGCAAATTGAAACACGTGAATTTTATAATATAAATCAAAATAGTATTTTTGACTTTACGAAGAGATGAAATAAAATTAAGTTATGATAAAATGCGACCCTGACATTGCCTGCCAAGATGAACATAAGTTGAATCCTGACGAGCTGCACCCCTTATAATTACCGATGGTTGCCTATACGTCGAAGAAGAAATCTAAAGTACACAGGGAAATATACATACAAATTTTATTAATAAACAAATTCACAAACATTTTTAAAGTATTTCACTCTTGGGCACTGAAATTTATATTATACAGATAGGAAAGAGTACTTTCAGCTAGAATGTCATTCAATCAACAATTATCACCATAAATGCCAAGAAATTCCCTTTAAGTATATCTGCGACATCGAAAAACAAAATATAATAGTGCATGAAAATCACAGCTTTTGGCTGATAAATATTGTAAACGCTTCCAATTTTGAATAATAGGTTTTCCAATTTGCTCAAGAAATTTTTTAGTTTGAGACGTGTAGAAAGCATATGGTAAGCCAAGAGGATCAATATATTCAATATTCTTCGCTGTTTGAAAGAATGCCTCAACTTTGCAGCTGATGGATGGACTACTATTAACAATGATTTTGGTATTGTTAAACATTTTATTATGGTTGAAAAAATTCGAGGGTTCGAGGGTATGCAACAGGATTTGTATTTGGACATGTGGGGATCCAAATTGAACACATTGAGTTTTTTTTTCATTTGTGTTCATTTTTCATTTGGTACCAAGTCCAATAGAACAATGCCACTGAATACCGCCATAGAAAACCTATTTTCCCAATAGGTTTCAAACTGATATATCCAAATTAATGGTATACTCTCCTCGAGCGGTTCGGCAAAGGTACAATCTAAACTTACTTTGCTCGTTCGACAAATACTCATATCTTGAGTACCAGACAAATCCAACACAAAGACACCATGAGTTTTTGCAAACATTTCTTTGGTTATGCCATTTTTAAATAGTCGTGAATCTCGATCAAAGGATTGCAGTCAATTCATATAGGATCCTGTAGGATTTATCAAAGGATAAATTGTAGAATGGAATTCAATTTACTTTACATTCAAGAGATGAAAGTCCAAACATTTCAAATTCATGTGGGGAAATTGTCCATGGTCCTATGGCACTAGCAATTTTTAAAAAAGTCAAAGCAAGGTTGGAAAGAATTTCACCATTTATTAATAAAAATCAGTGTAGGTACGTATATCCGTAGCAATATGTCATTAATTCGTGATTGTATGTGGAACGAGCAGTTTAATCTTATTTCCACAAGCTCTTAATTTCTCCATTGCCAAAGCAAAAGAACTCATAACCTGTTACTTTCGTACATAAAGTACTGCCGAGGTGAGAGTGCCGAGGCCAAGTACTTTTTGAAAAATAATGGGACGGAGCAAGTTTTAACTTAATATCAATCTTAAAATTGGGAGGTAATCATTGAAGTATATTAAATAGGTGAGAGTGACTTTTGCATCAGGTGCAGTGCCAAGTACTTTTGGAAAAATAATGGGACGGAGCAAGTTTTGACTTTATATCAATCTTAAAATTGGGAGGCAATCATTGAAATATATTAAATATCTCGTGATTTATCTTTTAATTTTTTGATAATGATAATGCTTTTTTGATCCAACATTTTTTCTTTTGATTTCTTGGGGATTTTTTTTTATTTCTTTTTGATTTCTTTTGATTTCTTGAATGCCTTAGGGGATGTAATCCTCCCCCCATACTCACACAGCCCTCAGGGCAAGGTCTGTATATTAGGAGATTACAGACCTTGCCCTGACACCTCAGCCGAGGTGATAAATACAGGTGGAGGGGATAGAAGGCCCATTAAATGTACACTCAAAAGAGCCCACTGGTTTGTCCACAATTCCCATGAGTTACAAACCTTCTCCCAGTAATGGGTTAAATTGCATGGTGACGCAGAACACCGTCGCGGGAGGATCCTCTATAGAAGGACAACTGCGACAGGGCATAAGATCCAGATCTATGGACAACGGCCTATGCAAAGGGCTGCCTCGACCCTTCCGGGATACATGCAAGACTGGGGATCTTGCGGTCAACTCTATTCCCACTTGAGGAGTGGCGCCCCTCGAGGAAATTATAGCCTAGTAAACGACAAAGCATTCGCATGGGATTCTGATTAATGGACAATTCTTCTGGGCTTGGTCTGTTTTAACGGGCGTTTTCGGGATGAAAAACCTCTTCCTAGCTGATTTATCTACTATGGGCTGCCTCCCCGAAGTTGCATAATATATGTAGGCATGAATATATAATGAGTCGGAGGTAATAAGCTTGATATTGTCTGTGCAAGATTTCACCTCTTGTTGATAGAAGAGCATCGCCAAGTGCTGAAAACCATGTTGTGACCGAGATGGGTCCAGGATTGCACAAAGCCTCCATTCATACTGGAGGTCCCAGGGACTTCTTGCTGTTCGGTTCTAAGCCGGCTTAAGCAGTTTGGTGTAGACTTGACAAGATATGTGATTCCCGTCCTGCACTGGTATCCGGGATCATTGCTTTTCCTGAGGATAAAATAATTTCAATGATTTAAAGAACATAAAATAGGAACTTGGAATGTTACAACGTAAAAAAATGACTATTGTATCGACATTTTGACTGACGAATTCCGAGGATTCGAACTGGACTTAATAGGAGTTTGAGAAACTCATATCCCAGGGGTAGGAAGCATGAAATTAGGTAATATAGAATTTGTTTACTCTGCCAGCAAAGATGGGGTACATAGCCAGGGAGTAGGGCTCAAGGTGAATGAGGAAGCTGCTAAGTTTTGTTTAGGTTGGGAAGGTATTAATAATAGATTACTAGGTGCTCATTATACGACTAAAAAGTTCAGGGTATCAGTTATAGTAGTATATGCGACTTTAGAACTGACTGACAGAGATACTGGTGACTCAGATTAATTTTACTTACAGTTACAGGTAGAAACATGATGTTTTTACTAAGAGATTTTCACACCCAGGGTGGTAGAAATAGGGATAGATGGTATCCTAGCTTAGGTGAATTTGGTGTAGGAAAAGATAACAGTAATGTATACAGACTTTTGAAATTTCGTAGGTTTAACAATCTAGTTATAACCAAAACGGTGTTTGGTCATAAAAAAGCTCATAATTAACATAAATTAACATGGTATTCACGTGATGGTAAGACAGCAAACCTTATTGATTATGTTAGACTAAACCGAAGAATGGCAGGATCAACACAAGATACTAGGGTACATAGAAGTGCTGTTATTGATGTTAAAACTAAAGGTCACCATCTAGTAGTGTCTAGGGTTAATTTAAAGCAGAAATTTTGGAACGGTAATTACCTTCAGGGAAGTTATGATGTTGGTAGACTCCAGGATGAAAATTTGGGAGAAACTTTCCAGGAACAGAAAATTTTTAGAAATTTTTTTGTGAAGTTGCTTAAGGTGTCTTAGAAAAGAAAGCTAGGACTGCAGCTAAGAATATTAGTGAAAAAGCCTTATGTTTGATAGAAAGAAGAAGGGCTTGTACAAGAATTATCTGAGTAATATTTCATATGAAAAGAAAAGGAATGTAAAGAAACTGGAGAAAGCATGAAAATATGAACTCAGAAGGTGTGAAGTGGAGGTCATGGATAAAATTGCGGACGATCTGGCAGATGCAGATAGACGGCATAATAGTAAAATATTCTACTGACATGTTAATAAATTGAGAGGAAGTAGTCAATCCGGACATGTCCCAGTTAAAGATGGGAACGGGTCCATAATTAGTGATAAGGAAAGGGTTAAAGAGAGATGGGCAGAACATTCTGAGAATTTGCTAAGCCGAGATAGAGTTACAAGAAAAGATATAGAGGGAAATGAAAAAGTTTGTGATACCTTGGATGTGAAGGAGGATTTGTTTTGTGAGGAAGAATTAGCGACAGTACTAAAAGGATTAAAAAAAAATAAGGCTCCAGGTGCTGATACTGTGGTAGATGAGTTTCTTAAATGGGGTGGCTCTGCGGTTAAAAATATGCTAGTGAAAATTATGAATATGATTTTTTGAAAAGGGGAAGTGCCTAACGATTTTAGGAAAACCTTAATTAAGCCACTTTACAAGAAAGGTGAAAAGAATGAGTGTGGTAATTATCGAGGCATTAGTCTGGTCTCTGTAGGTAGCAAATTACTTAGTAATATGATACTTCTTAGACTGAGAGATGCTGTAGACAAAGTTATAAGAGAAGAACAGTGCGGTTTTTTGAAAAGGTAGAGAATGTGTCGACCAAATTCTTACTCTTAGGTTAATCATCGAGAAGTACCTGAGTTGTCAAACACCTTTCGTCCTTATTTTTATAGATTATGAGCAAGTGTTCGATTATGTTGATAAAAGAGCTTTAGCAAAGGTTTTATTCTTGTATGGTATACCAGACAAATACATTAAAGTGATTAGTGCTATGTACGAGAATAACACTGCTCCGGTTAAGGTAGGAAATGAGGTTAGCAGCTGGTTTTGTATTAAATCAGGAGTTAAGCCGGGTTGTGTTCTATCCCCCTTTATATGGATTATTTTGATGGACTTTGTTTTAAGGAGCACAGAAAAGGCAATGGGAGACCACGGAATCAAATGGGGAGGAAAAAGTCTCCTGGACTTGGATTATGCTGATGATTTAAGCATCCTAGATGGCAGTGTGAGCAAAATGAATGAAGTTTTAGAGGTTTTGCGAGTTCGGGGTGATAGTACTTGTTTGAAAATTCATCTTAAGAAGACTAAGTCAATAAGGCTAGAAATAAGGGAAGATTAAAAACGGACGTTGGGTTATGAAAAGATACATCAGGTAGAAAGCTTCACTTATCTTGGAAATATTATTAGTTAAGATGGTGGGAGCAGTGAAGATGTTAAAAATAGAATAGCGAAGGCTCAGGGTGTTTTTTCACAGTTAAAAAAAGTCTGGAAGAATAGGAAGATAAGTCTGCAAACCAAGATTAGAATATTAGAAGCTACAGTGATGACAGTGGTCAAATATGGCTCTGAAGCATGGACGCTCCGAAAATCATATGGATTATTTTGATGGATTTTGTCTTAGGACTGCAGGAAAGGCAATGGGAGACTACGGAATCAAATGGGAAGGAAAAGGTCTCCTGGACTTAGATTTTGCTGAAGCTTATATGGTTCTGAAGCTTGGGCACTCCGAAAAGCGGATGAAGATTTGCTAGATGTTTTCCAGAGAGATTGCTTATGGATTCTTCTGGGTACCAGGCTGACTGACCGTATTTCAAGCAGTAGGCTGTACGAAAAATGTGGTTCAATACCGCTTACTAGGGCTATAATGTTAGAAAGGTTGAGGTGGCTAGGGCACGTTGTGCGGATGAAGGATGAAAAATTGCCAAAGATTGTCCTTTTTGAGCAACCGTCTAGGACTAATCAGAAAGCAGGTCATCTTCGTCTGGGGTGAGAGGACGTCATGAAGAAAGATTTAAAGGAAATGGGAACTCCTTGATAGGGTTAAAAAGTGAGGCTTTGAATAGATTAGGATGGAAGAGGAGCCTGCGTAGCTGTGTTTTCCTCAGGCGACTTGGCGCTGCAGTGAGTTGTTAGTAGCAGTAGTAGTAGTTCAAAACACCTTGACTGCAAGGCCGTATCCAGGGGGGGGGGGGTTACCCGGTTTGAACCCCCCCCCCCCCCAAATTTTTGACCGACCCGAAAATAAGTCGAAAATTAGTGAAACCTAGGTAAAAATCAGTAAAATTAGTCGAAAACTGAGTAAAAAATTAGTAACCCCCCCCAAAAGTCAAAAATTAGCAAACCCCCCCCCCTGAACAAAAATCCTGGATACGGCCCTGCTTGACTGACCTATTGTTCAAACCCCAATAACTATGACAAGTCAGATAATGCCCTTTACATCTCCGAGGGCAGGTTCTGCATTATGGCACACGTAAATCATAGGCAGCGCAATATCGCTGCCTAAGTAAAGAACGATGGTGGCACAATCTATTATTTATTTTGGTCTTAGACCAGGGCACTTCGTATCAAAAAAGTTATCGTAAATACTTCGAAAATAGCTGATTCGATTGGAAATTGGAGTGGCTTGTGCCCTTTTTAATAGTCGAAAGTGATTGGAAGGCAACTAACACCCCTTCCACGCCCACCATTTCCCCAAACACATCCAATCAAAATTTTGAGATTGCTATTTTGTTCAGTGTAATTGATTTCCAGATAGAAATTATGTTTTTGAGGAGGGCACTCCCCCACAGCCCTCAGGGCAGGGGTTATAAGTTATGCCCTGGAGGCATATGTTGCCGTAGAAACCTCAAAAAAGGCTCATTCGATTGGAAATTCAAAGGGCTAGTGCCCTTTTTGATAGTCAAACGTGATTGAAGGGCAACTATCCCCCCTCTCATGCCCAAATTTTCCCCAAACACATTAACTAAAAATTTTGAGATAGCCATTTTGTTCAACATAGTCGAAAGTTTTAGAATTTATCTGTTTGAGGATAGCAACCCCACAGCACTCAGGGCAAGGGTTGTAAGTTATGCCCTGGGGACATATACGGTTTTTTATTGAAAATGTTGTCGTAGAAACTTCAGAAAGAGCTAATTTGATTGGAAGTTGAAATGGCTAGTGCCCTTTTTAATAGTCGAAAGTGATGGGAAGGCAATTAAGACCCCTTCCAAGCCCACCATTTCTTCAAACACATCCAATCAAAATTTGTAGATAACCGGTTTCGTTCAAAGTAGTTGAAAAGGTCCGGAAATTATATCTTTGTGGATGACACTCCCCCCACAGCCCTCAGGGTAAGGGTTGTAAGTTCTACCCTGGGGGAATATTAGGTTTTTATTGAAAACTTTGTCGTAGAAAACTTGTTTGTCGTCAAGAAACTTGACCCAAAAAGAACAGAAATTACAATAAATAACCGATTCAAACTCAAAAAGAGCAGAAATTAACATGAGTAGGGCTAAAAACCCCTATGCCTCCCCAAGGCCAGAATATAATTTGCACTTTACTGAAAAAAAATAAATGTTTTTACTTTCATAACTTTAATAAATCAAATAATATTAACATTTTGATTACTAAACATCAGTATATGTATATTAAGCTGACAATTCACACTCATTTGTATTTTTTTAATAAAATTCAAATTATTTTCTGGCCTTGGGAAGGCATAGGAGTTTTGAGCCACACTCATGTTAATTTCTTCTCGTTTTTGAGTTTGACTAGGTTATTTATTGTAATTTATGTTCGTTCAGGGTTTCATTTATTTATCGATGCTAATTTGTGGTAGTTTTACGCTAGGTAGATTATTTGATTTTAATTTTTGCTCATTTTCGGTTTAATGAAGTTCTTTACTTTTCTTTGAAAAACTCATTTTGTGGAAAAAGTTTTTTTAATTAATTTCTGTTTGTTTTATATTGACATAGTCTTTTCAGAGAAAAAGAAAATAATACTTTAAATCTTTTCTTTTTTTTAAGACTTTATAGCTTGACCTGCTATTTGTATGGTGGAGAAAAATTTTCAGATATTTTTAACAACATACACCCTTTAAAAATCTGGACACAAATAGTAATGTTTGATTTAGTTTCATTCCTCCTCTAGTTGACCTGAAACTGGAAACTTGATACCTTTCGCAAAAAAAAATCTGTTTACTTTCTTTTGGATACACTTACGCTATTTTGATTTGACTAAATTTTAAGAGCAGAAGTAGCCCCGAAATTTTGAACATAATACTTTCAGTTGGTCTTGGGATACTGCTGAGATGCCTTATAGGGAATTAGTATTAACACAGTGTATTTTTATTTAATCTTAAGGCAACATTTAGTTTTTAAACATAATGGACAAATGGGAGGGTGGGCGTTGGAGGGGAACCAGTTGCCCTCAAATCACTTTCGACTATTAAAAAGGCCATTATTCCTTTCAATTTTAAATCGAAAGAGCCCTTTTCGAATTTCCTACGACAACACCTTCGATACAAAGTGCCCTGGTCTAAAAAAAAAAGAAATAATACATTGTACCCAGATCGATCTTTACTATAAAAATTTCAAGCCTTCCAATCACTTTTGAGAATTAGAAAGGGCATTAACCCGTCCAATTTCCAATCGAATGAGCCCTTTTTGAGTTTCTATCATAACGCTTTTTATAAACACCTTATATGCCCCCATGGCATAACTTACAATCCTTGCACTGAGGGCTGTGAAGAGGTTGTCGTCCTCAAAGATCTAATTTCCAGAATTTTCAACTACGTTAAACAAAACTGCTATCTCAAAATGTTTGATTGGATGTGTTTCGGGATATAGTGGGTGTGAGAGGGGGATTAGTTGCCCTTAATCAATTTCGGCTATTAAAAAGGGCACTAGCCCTTTCAATTTCCAATCAAACGAGCCCTTTTGAAGTTTCTACGAGAAAAATTTCCATAAAAGTCTTATATGCCCTTAGGGCATAACTTATAACCCTTGCCCTGAATACTGTGGGGGGAGTGTCCTGCTCAAATATGTAATTTCCAGAACTTTCAACTACGTTGAACAAAATGGCTATCTCAAAATTTTTATTGGATGAGTTGGGGGAAATAGTGGGTGTGAGAGGGGGATTAGTTGCCCTCCGATTACTTTAGACTATTAAAAAGGGCGCTAGCCATTTCAATATCCAATCGAATAAGCCCTTTTTGAAGTTTCTACGACAACACTTTCTATAAAAACCTTATATTTCCCCAGGATATAACTTACAACCCTTGCCCTGAGATCTGTAGGGGGGGGGGGTTGTCATCCTCAAAGACCAGATTTCTAAAACCTTTAACTACGTTGAACAAAATAGCTATCTAAAAATTTTGATTGGATGTGTTTGGGAAAAAGGTGGGCGTGAGAGGGAGGTTAGTTGCCCCCCAATCACTTTCGACTATTAAAAAGGGCACTAGCCTTTTGAATTTGCTTTCTAATGCTCCCTTTTCCCAGTTTCTACAACAAAGCTTTCAATAAAAACCTTATATGCCCCCAGGGCATAACTTGTAATCATTGCCCTGAGGGCTCTGAGGGGGAGCCCTCAGGCTAATTTCCAGAAATTATAACTAGGTTGAACAAAATGGTTATCTCAAAATTTTGATTGGATGTATTTGGATAAATTCTGGGTGTGAGAGGGGGGTTAGTTGCCCTCCAATAACTTTTGGCTATTAAAAATGGCACTAGCTCTTTCAATTTCCAATCGAATGAGCCATTTTCAAGTATCTACGACAAAGCTTTCAATGAAAACCGTATATGCCCCGAGGGCATAACTTATAACCCTTGCCCTGAAGACTCTGAAGGGAGTGTCCTGCTCAAAGTATAATTTCTAGAACTTTCAACTACGTTGAACAAAATGGCTATCTCAAAATTTTGATTGGATGTGTTTGGGGAAATGGTGGGCGTGGAAGGGATGTTAGTTGCCTTTCAATCACTTTCGACTGTTAAAAAGGGCAAAAGCCATTTCAATTTCCAATCGAATGAGCCGTTTTTGAAGTTTCTACGACAACGCTTTCTATAAAAACCTTATAGGGCATAACTTACAACCCTTGCCCTGAGAAATGTGGGGGGGAGGGAGGGGGGTGTCATCCTCAAATACCTAATTTCCAAAACTTTCAACTACGTTGAACAAAATGGCTATCTCAAAATTTTGATTGCATGTTTTTGGGGAAAAAGTGGGCGTGAGAGGGGGGTTAGTTACCCTTCAATCACTTTCGACTATTAAAAGGGCACTAGCCCTTTGAATTTCCAATCGAACGAGCCTTTTTGGAAGTTTCTATGACAACGCTTTTTATGAAAACCTGATACGCCCCAGGGTATAACTTACAACCCTTGCCCTAAGGGCTGTGGGGAAGTATCCTCCTCAGAAACATAATTTATATCTGGAAATCAACTACGCTGAATGGCCTCAGGTAGCTTGGTTTTGCAGTGAGTTGTTAGTAGTAGTAGCTTGAATTTCCGGGTGTAATCTTCATAATGATCGCATCCGTCTTTGGGACATTTTTCCCGCTTTTCCAAAATTATGCCAATTTCCATAAGTCAATAAACTTCTTCTTGTGCTAAAGAATTTAACACTCTTGGAATCGGTGCAAAGAATAGTTTCTTTCGATGGATATATTAAGAATCTCGGTTTCTATTGACAAGGTCTGCTCTTTACTAACAGCTCGTTATCACGAACTTTTTGGCGAAATGAGGAACATAATTTATAAGATATAAACCAAATTTATTTGCATGAGTCAACACGACTCCTTTTCTCAAAAAATATATAAGTCAAGTAATTCCATAACAAAAGAACTAAAAAAAAGAAACGAAAACATTCAAGTTACCAACAAAACTATGATAAACTTCGTTTTTTACTTTTCAGCACATGGTAGTTTCCGTATGAACAGAATCGTTCCGAATAATATGGAAAGTAAAAGGCTCGAAATAACGACGGTGACCTGAAATAGAAAACATATTTTTGTCTGTTTCTAGACAATTGACTTGAAATAACAAGGCCTTAACTATAAAACCATTTATCCTAATGCAAAGGTAGCTCTTTTACTTGCCTGATCCAGTAGGATATAGATAATAGTCGTATTTATAAGAGAACACGGTTGCTTGCTATAACTAAAAACACAAAATAATGGATACTTTCAGTGTTAATTCTTTACAGAATATCACTACTTGCAACTAAGACTACAGTAACAACTGCATTTCCTCCGAAAAAAACACACAAACGCATAAAAAAAGTTTGACCCAAAAGAAAGATCGACACAGCAACAACAGTTATGATAACAAACGTTTATTGCTCTTAATATCCGGAAACAACAAAGATACAAAGGAAAAACTAAGTTTGAACTAAACAAAACCTCGAAAACACCTATTAACAAAGAAACATTGAAGAGACTATAAACAAGGTTTGTTCTATGCATCAAGGCTTAGCAAAAAAAAATACTTAGCATCTGTATGACCCAATAAGGAAAAGCAAATATCTAAACATGCTTACACTAAAATCTTTTATCAATTCAGCCGGGAAAATAACGCATGGCAAAAGTTTTATAGTTATTTCTCGGGTCTGTTCAATCGCTAAAACTCCGAAGAACAACAAAAATAGAACAAAGGGTTTTCCAGAAACGATGAGGCGGGTTTCAAGTGTTCAATAGTTTTTTGGAGGGCGGAGATAAAGTTTTAATTCATTTTGCCTTTAGAATTAAAATTTCGCTGAACGATTTTTGTTCCTTATTTCAAGTAGAAAAATTTCAATACCATTAAAAATGCACGGACCTTCAATTTGATAAACAGAGCCGCCAAAACCGGACTCCCATTTATAATGGATTGTATTTCATAGTTTTGGGTCGGATTGGAGCGAATTTAAGTTATGAATAATTCATTGTTTTAATTTGTCATATAAAAACTTAACAATTTTTTGTTTCATTACAAAGTGGATTTTTAAGATAACATCATTCCAGCTCTGTGCATCAACGACAGCACAAAGTTATTCATGACTTTCTCACAAAGCGATGGAGGAGTAGCTTTGTTTTCCTTCATGGAATGGCTACAAATAAGTCTATCAAGTATCCTAAGACTTCCTTTCCGATACTTAGGTCTTGATATTTAGCAGACTAAGGTTTGGTACATTGGTTGGAAACTCAAAATCACTCTTGAAACTGATCACAAAGCATCCACAGATCCCTTTCAGTCAATCTGAGAACAGGTTAGATCCACGAGTGCTTTCTCTTGCTAGCTAGCACCGGACCTACATCACAACTAGCTTAAACCATCACTTGTATGTTTCTGCTAGACTCTCAGCGTGGACCAAAGTACTGACTCCACTCAATGACATCCCATCTTGTACGCTGTTGGATTACATTTTTTTGGATGTACTTATGTTCTCCATATTCCAACAGCTTTTAAAGTGTCCCATCTGCTTATGAATTCTGCTTTTTTATACTCTACAAGCATCCTCCTTTAATTTCTTGAACACGCTTGTCTCATTAATTATTGGCAAAAGAGTATTTTTATAGGGTAAGATACCTAGTAGTCAGACATCTAATCACCACTTCAACAGCTAAATCACTGCGAAATCTATTAAACCACCTAGAAATTAGTTTGTTTCACCATTGAATTTCTCTAGATTTAAAAAGAATTTGATTGGCTTGGATATTCTAGCCATAAAAGGTGCTGAATATTCTAAACACGCTGTTAGTCAATAGAGGAGCCTAATCCTGGATACATTTAAAGCTTGAGTCTGATCTTGGAAAATACTAGCCAATCTTGGACACATGACCTTAAAGTCAGAACAATGTATCTAAATCATAGACAGACTCAATCTTGTGCATATGTAATCTAAGAAAAGAATTATGAAGCAGAATAATTGCATTTAAATATGCTGGGATTAAGGCTAACACTTGCCTAAATATAAATGTTGGAAAACAGAGTGTTTCAACATTATATTCAGCCAATCCCAAATGACCTATTCATAACTATCCACCAATACGACCTATCTAAACCTGTATACATAATTTCAAAGATTAGGAGGTTGTTGTTCATGCTTCAGAAAGATATATTTTAATCAAGATATTCGTCCAAGATTAGACATTGTCTGAATGCTGTGGATCTTAACCTGCTAGGGGTCCAGTTGAGGTCAGTTGTGTTCAAGCACATTGCTTCAACCTTATCCTAATACTGGTTATTAATGTCAAAGAGATATCAGAAAAGGTGTATGCCGAGCACTTTTGTATGGTCACCTTCGGTTTTACCGTACGTAAAGTTAGGTTACCAAAAACATTTTTTGTTCTAATAATACCAGGAATCAATGGACAAATATATTACTTTTTCTTATTATTGCTTAGTGTGCTGTAAATCACTACTATGTTCTATTTGTTAAAGTATTATGCAATTACTTTATATACTCCTTGATTTTGATAGAAATCAATAAATAAATATAAAGCGTATGGTAATAGACTGTATGCAAGCTCACGGAATATTATCACTATATGCTTATGTACCTTCATGAATATGCGCTGTTAAGCACAAAACATAATATTTTTTGTAAAATTATGAAAAAAGAGGATACAAAAGTGCAACCCAGTCCCAACCATGAGGTGATATTTTTATGGAGAAATTCTGTTCTTTCAAAAGTTCGATATACTTAATATCCATGTTTAATTTTATTCTTCTCCCGTATCCCCATAAACAGTAAAATGGAAATAGACACTGACCGTGTAACATCCAGATAAGGTGCTTCAAAGTAAACGGTCCATTCCTCTTTGTTATGAATATAGAGCGGTTCATACTCAGTTGATCTACCAAGATCAAGATCAACTAAGTAGTGGCAAGCTGTAACAGCCCTCTGAAAAAGAAACTAATTTAGTGTGGAATATTTGTAATTCTTAGATACAACCTAGATTAAAAAAAAGACAGTAAAAAGAAAAACCCTAGTTTAATCAAGTATTATTATCTATCACATTAGTTTACGTCTCCCTTTGAAGGTATGGCTTCAGGACCGTATCACTTTTTTTTTCTTGGGGGGGGGGTAGCTTAACAAAACGCAACAAAATTGGTTTATATGTATTTTAATTACTTTTGTACGAGTCGGATATTTTTTTTTGGGGGGGGGGGATTCAAACTGGGACGCCCCTGGATATAGCTCTGTGTAGCACATACATATATTAGCAATATCTACCAAAATTTAAAAAAAAAGTTTACATTAACAGCTTAACAAAATCATTGAATTTAAATATAGGCCCTGAATTCTTCGATTTAGCTCGTTAAGCAGACAGTCTGTGAAGCAATAGAAATAAAAAACAAAAAAATATTAAGGGAAAAATACTCAGCTGTTTCATAGACACTGCATTTTTATGTAACAAAACTTCTTTACTCAGTAATAGTCTAGTATTAGGTTTATGAAGCAGTAGAACAAAATAAAATATTAAGAGAATTAGTTCATCCCTACACAGCAAAATAGGGAAATGTACCCTTAATTTGTTTACTGTTTGTTCAAAAGCGCTGTAGCACTATATATATATTTTTTACAAATAAAAATTGTTTGGAGCTTACAAGCAAAAATAGCAATAGGATGGCTACCTAAAACGCAAGTACTTTAAAAAGAAATTGTCTGAATGAGTTATTCCTCCTCTTTTTTGTTTACCAATTATAGCTCACCATTCTATGAAGTGATGATGCTGATCTCGCTGCTGTTCTGGTTTTTATTAAGCTATTTCGTGTGATAATTACTTAATCTCCTCACTTCTCCCTAAGAATAGCCAAGCTATTTGGATTGTAAGGGCTGACTGTCGATGTTTTGGAGGGATAAACTCTTCACTCCTTGAGATTTCTTCTGTTCAATTATGATAGACACGCAGTTCAAGGTTAGATCCGTAATTCAAGGAGGGGGAAGGCTCGTCAAATATAATTTTGACGTCTATTTACTTTTTTTCTCGACAAACTTGAAAGCTCAAAGGCAAAAGTTTTCTAATAAAAAAAGATAAAGAGGATCTCTCCCTTTTCTCCGGTAAATGATCTTTTCTTTCCTATCAATAACCATATTTTTTAATCTATCGCAAGAGTTTTTTATGCCAACAACTAACTTATTTCGTAGAGGTTTAGGATGGCAGTCATCATAAAGTTTATTTGGGATCTTCAGTTAGAAATAAATTACCCAAACACAAAGATTATACTTATGTCTAAGAGACTCAAACAACTTCAAAGAGAAGAGAAACAAGTAAAATTATCAAATTTGTCAGCCATCCCAGTTTTGGGTCAGAATATAGGGATTCTCGATCTAAATAGGGATTCTTCACTTACTTAGATAGTATTATTAGTAAAGACGGTGGGTGCAGAAGAGATCTTATAAGTAGAATAGCCAAGGACCAGGGTGTTTTTTCACAGTTGAAAAAAGTTGGGAAGAATAGATGTTTCCCAGAAAAATTGTTTACGGATTATTTCGGGTACCCGACTGACTAACCATATTTCAAACAGTAAGCTCTACGAAAAGTGTGGTTTAACCCCACCTTCTAGGGCTATAACGAGAGAAAGGTTGAGATGGCTAGGGCACGTTCCGTGGATGAAGAATGATAGATAACCGAAAATTTTCTTTTTCGGCCAACTGTCTAGGGCTAAACGAAGAGCAGGTCGTCCTCGGTTGGACGGGAAGATGTCGTAAGGAAATATTTAAGGGAAATAAAAACTTCCTGTGAGGGCGTAAAGAGAGAGGCTTTGTTTAGATTGGGATTGAGGTGGAGCATGCGTAGTCGTATCGGCCTCAGGCGGTTTGGTGCTGCGGTATGTGGTTAGCAGTAGTAGTAGTATTTCTATTTATCTCCTAGGAGAGTAAATTAATCAGAGCTGACCATGGATAACGGCTTTGTTTCTCTCTGAAAAGATTAGTGATACTAAGTGGCAACTTCGCCTATTCATCTGAAAACTATGAATCAGGAACCTGCTATTTTCTCAATGAAATTATGAAGACATTTAAAGATTTCTAATCAGAGATATAGTAAAAAAACGAATTTTCGTTTTAAAAAGAAGGTCTATACAGAATTGTAAATATCCTTAAGCTCAATTAAAATAAGCAAGTGATATCCTTTGGTTACTCGCTTAAACTAACATCTTCCCAAAGTTCACTGGATATGGGGCTAAAATTGAAGAAGTTAGAAGCTATAAATGTAAATACATTTTACTGATTAAGATTATAATCTGGTGCTTTTTAAATCATAAAAACATCCTAAAAATGTCTTGACACGACAGGAGGAAACAATATGTAAATCAAATAAGAGCAATTTCTTTGAATTTGACAAGACAAAATTGCAGCATTACACCCCATATTTGTTATCTGGGTTTGTTAAACTTTCTATCAAAACAGTTTTGATAAATTTAGGGAGGCGGGCGTTGTTCTGTGAGTGTTTCCGTGTTCCCTACACAGTAAATCGGGAATATTCATTGATGAGTACTAAAGATATAATTGTTATTTATATCTGCGGCTATTTATGCTGCTAAATAATTATTTAACGGCTGTAAAGAACTAAACTTTTGACCCGAGGTAAAAAGAGAAATATTTCCTAGAACAAAACTCTCTCGTTCGAATAATACTGATCCATAACACTTTGGGCTGGATGTCAAGTGATTTTTAGCTTCAAATGATATCTGCATTCTCGGGAATTCACCCTATTCATCAATTTAAAATTTCATATCCCCTAATATTTTTCCACAAATTTTGGCCAACCAGGTTTTATCAGTCAACATTCATCTTTTCACGCCCTAACAAACTAGTAGCTAACAATTCCTCCAAGAACTAGGAAAGCAGAGGATTAACAGTAATAAACGTTTGATGTGTTATTAAAATTTTGAGAAAATGGTCATAAGTCTTTAAAATATAATCCAACTGCTATAAAACTGCTATAAAAGAACGTTATTATAAACGTTATTATAAAAGGGTCAACTGCTATAAAAGAATGTTATTATAAACGCTGCAACGGTGTGTCGAGTGGTTTGCCGAAAGGTGTAAAGTGGCATTGTAATTATCACCTAGCTCTAAATAGTATAACTAATTTAATATGGAGTCATCCTGGGCACACCCAATGTACTAACGGAATCAGTGCCCACCCTATTCTTGCAGACTAAAAAAAGAAACAAATCTTACAGTTTTCCACTCTCTGTACAAAGTATTTTTCTAAAAGAGAATCTTGCTTGTAAATACCCCACCCTCGGGGAAAGAGAAACTTACGTGGGATTTCGCGTTGTCGACGAAGTTACCAAGGTTTTCCACAAAGTTTTTCCTACTTGCATAAAATTTTAAATATTTGACTAGTCAGTTTTTACAGTAACTTGGCAGCCATTCTTAAAGAAGTTAAATGAATTTTAGCTAAAATATTACTATAAGAAACAGGCAACATAATATGTGGAAAACGGTTTATTAACTTCGTGTCCAACTTAACAAACACCCTAGGAGCCCTGGATTTTGTAGAGGCACGTGAGGATTTACATTTCTCAGTGCAGATTTATAACCTTTTTTTTTAAAAACATTGCCTCTCAGTTATCTTTTATCTGAGATATACTTCCGATTTCCCGGAAAATCAGCATTGGAATGGCAGTCCAGTTCCAGTACTGTATAGAAATACATCACATTTTTGAGATAGCGGAAAAATCAAGTAATTTTCTAAAAATTGTTCATCGTGTACCCGGAGGGATTAAGTGAATAAAATCCTGACCTTCTTGAGAATATTCGATCTTGGTGAATCAGGGCAAGCTTTTTTCCCTTCAATATGGCTCAGAAAAAAAAATCCTTTATCCTATTGCACTTCTACAGAGATAAAAACATTTCCAAGCTGTTATAAAAAGGAGTTCTGAAAATAGAAAAAAACTAAAAAATGAGGACTAAGAAGAAAAGTTTTTCACGAAGTGAAAAACTAAGAACAATATGAGAAATGAAATATTAATAAATTCAAATTACTTTGTATTATATATAACCAAAAAAAGCAAGTAGAGTTACGGTAAAACATAGATGAAAACATTTAATGATGTCAAACTCACGTATCTGCTTTCTTCTTCTAAGTTAAGGTCATTCATATGTTTAGGTATGATAGAAGTATTATCTTCGACTGAGGCATAATACTGTGGTAGCTGCCCACGAAACTCAGATTTGAGAAACAACAAACTCCACCTAAAATAAAAAAAAACATTCCATAGAGTAACCAAATCACTCTTTGATTACAAATTTGCTTAGCCACAAAACAGCTTAGCCAACGAAAAGTAAAGGTTCTTGTTGAAAGTCTAAACAATTAATTTAAGTACAGATGGCCTCCTCTATCAATCTACATATTTCTTTTTTAATTAATCACTTCTGTTTAAGATAAAGCTCAACACAGACTTGTCGAAGGAATTCAAGCCGGAAATACCTGGCTCATCTTTACAAAAAAGTTACCTTGCCTCATGTCTTTTACCTGTAAGTAGGCTACTAGTACTTGTGCCTGAGTCTTGTAATCATGTACTTGTACCTCTATCTTGTACATGCCTTTTGGAAGCTTCTTGAATACCAAAAGGTCTATGGAGGCAAGTTACCTTGCCTCATGTCTTTTACCTGTAAGTACTAGTACTTGTGCCTGAGTCTTGTAATCATGTACTTGTACCTCTATCTTGTACATGCCTTTTGGAAGCTTCTTGAATACCAAAAAATAAGAAAGAAATAGATTCGGTATTTTTAAGGAATGATAGGTTTTTGCTTCAAGTGCCAAATCGTGCTGGAAACCATCATACCGTTATAAAATACAGAACTGTTAAGGCCATGAGTGCTGTGGAAGAAGACATTTAGAATTATGAGATAAAACTAGAGCTACTGGACCAAGAGTGGGTCCATCTTCTGAAATGGAGATGCTAGCAAGTAGTTTGCTTTTTTTGTCTTTGTTTATCATCGATATTTGTGTGTTTTACTTTTTCTTTCCCCCTTTGTGTTCTATCTTCATCTGTTGATTGTTAGTAGCGTTATGCCTAACAAATGCTCTGACGAATATAGGTTGGGTGAAAAAGACTAGAGCTGTTCCGGTAGCATGAGATATTTTGGGGTCTCCGCTCTTTCATAAGCTCTTTTCGAGAGCCTTTTTTTAATTAATGTCTGTTTTTTTTTATAGTATATTACATGTTTCTTACGAGCCCTCTTAATTCATGGACATAGTGTTTGAGTCCACTGAATAGATACAAAATAAGCACAAAAAAGAAAAATATTTTACAGTTATAGATTGAAAAGTTTTTTCACTATTGCGGTTATATATTATCCACTCCAAAAATTATAGAAAACTTTTCAAAAAAAAATTTAATATTATGAAAACTTTAAAACAAGGGGAAAAAGCAAAACTTAAATTATTCTTGGGGTTTCCTTCGTGTTTTATTTTTATCGCATGATTATTTTTTATGCTCGTTTTTGTTTTGTGTTTAGTCTTGCTATCGCATTGAATGTCTTTTTTCTATCTGCATTTAATTTTTACCTAACATGTCACATTTGCGCTTTACCAAATAGAGAAAGGCATATTACTTGTCCCCAGGAAGGAAGAAGCTAGAAGGGAAACGATGCCATTCCTTCCCAACACAAACATTCACGTCGTCTTTCCACTCTCTACTCAAGTTTCCACTGTTAAATACTTTATAAGCGGTCATTGAGCCACTGAAACCTGTAAAAAAAATATCTTAAGAAGCTCCAGAACATCTTTAATTTTAGATATGATGTAACTAAGCAACCACTTCAGATGTCAAATCTTCGCCGTCACTTTGTGTGCCTAAATATTCCATTAATTAGGGAGAAGAAAAAAAAAATAATTTAGGGGTTTTCTAGTTGCCTACTCATAAATATTTTTAAAACGCGAAAACATTCATCCTAATGCAAGGTGACTAAAATATAAAACGAGCCAGGATAGAAATGATCTCTTCAAACAGTGTATTTTAAGCCGATTTTTTTTTCTTTCTTCGTATCGTTCAATTTGGACGAAACTAAGCTTTTTTTTCAAGCATCCTTTTTCAGAGGATCCTTCATTCGGATAACCTGACTAAGTTGTATACCCAATACGTTTGCTTCAAATTTTGATAAATGATGGCAAAAGGAGGGGAAGTTTCTTTGAAGGGTCTCGAAGTAACATCATCTTTTGGATCAGTGCCAACTGAATATTAGAAGCCCTGGCACAAAATAGGCAACCATATTCAGCAACAGTGCTTACAAAGAGGGAAGATAACACAAAATAGAAGAAAGCTTCTGAAGCCCGAGGTTGTTCTCAGCTGAACGCCACAGAAAGATGAGATACATTTGAGGTAAGTACCCCAAAACATTAGCAGAGAAATTGATCCCCAAGCATGATTCCTGCATATGCTATTTACTTGATAATATAAGGGATGATCTTATAGGAAGAATAACTGAGCTGGATAGAAGAAGGCTTACCGAGAAACAGCTACTCCCATCCAGGGCTCCCACTCTTTCGCACCTTAGCCAAGATCTTAGGATTTCAGTTCTGAGGCTGGGATCAAGAGGATTAATATTCAATAGTGAGACATGCTGGAATTAATTTATTATACACCGAAAAAGTAAAAATTTCGTTTATTCCTGCTCCTACTCAGAAGAGTCATAAGAAATTTTTTTACTCTGCACGATTGGTTAATTACAATATCAAAAGAACTCTGAAATAACTTCTTTGAAACGAATTCTGTTGTGTCTATAAATATTAAGTTCATATATGGCGTACGGTGTGGCAGGTGTTCATTGGTCACACTCTTTGGTTTACTAATAAGATTTGTTTGTGATTGTTACTTTGCTAAATCATCTAGAATAAGCCCAATAATGAATTACAAGGACTGTAGCGTATATTTTCAGAAGAAATTTTTTTCTAGTTTTCCCGGTGAGTTTTTCGTATTCCATAGGATCGAACTAAAAACTTGATCTTCTTCCTTTTAAGTCACAGTTAATTTTGTCACAAGATAATGATTCATATGTCTCATTTAGAAAATGGTGTTACAAACAAAAATTATGTTAAGCATAAAGACAATTTCAAAAGGACAACAACAACTGTACACACAGGATCTAGAAAAACGAAAATATTACCTTCAAACAGTATACCAAGAATACATGTTATTTAGTATCTCATGAAATTTTTTCAAAATTTGGGAATTTTTGCAAGTGAACCTTGGGATACTGGTCAGTCTCCAGTGGTATCCCTGTGGATCCCCTGAATTTTTCTTCACACGCTTCTTCGGAAATTAAAGAACTTTTATTTGGGCAGTTGGTTCAAATGAAAAACGTTTTATTTCAAACTTGAAATCTAGTCGGTAACCTGGTGGTAGCCTGTAGTGCACAAGGATTGGATCCAGTCGAGCTAGAAACCCAAAGAAAGATCAGCTGAGAGATTCCAAGGGCCAAAATTCCCAAAAGTTTTCTCTTATTTTACTTCTTTAAATGAACCAAAGGTGCAATGTTCCCCTGATAATGTCTTTGAACGGCACGAAGGGTTTTTCAAAGCTTGGTAATGTACCTCTGCTTCTCTAACCTTCACCGCATCTCTAACCTATATCTACAAATTAGTAACCTATGTTAATAATACATGCTCCCCCAACCCAATCGTGTTGCCTTCAACAAGAAAGAGGAAGAAGAGAAACAGTAAAGAAGAAGCCTGACGTAGAAGTCAGGATAATCCAACAGATAAATCTATAAAATGTCTCCTTTTTCCAAATTTGGGAAGGGAAAATTAATGACAAAAAAGTTCTTTTCACAACAGTAGAACTAAATGAACTATCATATATGTTTTGTGTCGTGAAATTCTACTACTAATAAGTATACTTTTTCATCCTTCAATCCTTGTAAGAGGGTTTTCCCACTCATCCAATCCAACT
This sequence comes from Artemia sp. Qi Xiang Cuo, assembly GCF_049724085.1. Lineage (NCBI taxonomy): Eukaryota > Metazoa > Arthropoda > Branchiopoda > Anostraca > Artemiidae > Artemia > Artemia sp. Qi Xiang Cuo. Next base: position 44,988,700 of record NC_142805.1, read on the forward strand.
CAGAATGGAGCTTCATTTGCACTTTATAGAAAACTAAATAAACAGCTTAAATTCGAAATTTAATTTAATATATTAATTTTCTAAATATTTGAGAGAAATGAATTTAAAAGGAAGAAGCCATTCACCATAATTTAGAACATATTAAACAAATAAAATTAGATTGGTTGTTACAATATAGGAAAGTAATTTCCTGGAAGTTTGAATAGTATTTAATTTTTTTTACACTATAACGAAAAATGCGAAACTACGAAAATACATAAATTTAGTTTTCAACAAAGCACATGCGACACTCTAGCCTTTTGAAATTCAAATAGTTTCAGGGGCGGCACCATCACTCAAAAATTTTTGGGAAGACAGAGGGGTGTTTGCATAAGGGTCTCACATCGGATCCTTTACTCATAGAAATTGAAAAACCCATCTGTGACTCTAATTTATACTATGTGTAATGCTTCTATCTTTCCATGCATTTAAGTTTATTTAATATTCAATTTTTCTATGAAGAGAAATAACAAACTTGAAACTTAAAAAGAGAAGACATAAGCTTTTTGTTTTTAATCCAAAAACGAAAAGAAATTACAGTGAATAAAGAAATGAACATTGAAACAAAAATAAGTTACCACAATCAAAGGTAGTGCTGCCGCCACAGATAATCCACAAAAAGCTACACTGTCGTTATTGCTTCCCTGCCTAGTTGGTGAATCTACGCATTTCTTTCCTGAAGCCTTGGAAAATTTCATGACTCGTTCCGCTAGATTAAAAGGGAGATTTTACATACATGAATAACTTTATTCACATTGCGTCGTAATCGAATCTTTCTGATACTTTACTTTGAAAAATAATTTTATTTCATTTTTGATAAAAGAATAAATAAGAATTTTAAATTTAGTTATACGGAAACACAATAAACAGAACAAGTTAACTTTGACACTAGAAGCTAAGATTCACCACAATTCTCCCCCTCCATAATCCATAATTTTACAACAGTATATTGTGGCAAAAAATAGAATTTGATATGCCAAATCGCTAAATACTATTTGGTAAGCTGAAAAATTGTAGAATAGGACAAAAAAACATTAATTTCTTCTCTCTCTGGCCCTCCCTCTCCCTCTCTCTTTCAGAGAGGTTTACAGTCTTTTTTTTTGTATTAACTATACAAAGATTAAAACACATAAGAACAGAAGTTTAAACCATGACCGATAATAAGGAGAAAAATGAAAAATCCAAGTATATATTTTTTTCTAATAAAGAAATCAGATTTTCTTTTCATTATGCTATGATCAGAAAAAAAAGGATAAAAAGAAAAACCCAGGCTTTTTATATAAAAGTAAAAAGAGCTTAAACTTGAAACGAACAAACATAATCTTTAATAGCAACATATTACATTAATGTTGATAGATCGCCAAAAATCATGCCTTTTAACCATCCATGTGGGGCGAAACGATAAACAAGTCGACCTTGAACAAGGTCATTAGAGAAAATTGAAGGGAGGTGGTACTTCGTGGGAGGACGCAAAGGGTGAACCTATGAACAGATTGAGGCGGAGCTGGAGCGTGCTGCAATAAGCAGCTTGGTGCTTCAATAAGTAGTAGTAGTTTCACCTTTAAGAATCGCCAAAATCCGAGCAACGGACAGGAACATGTACATCAGAACAAAACCATATCGAAAAAGATTAGCAACAAATCTTGATCCTGGCCACCGAAAGCGAACCCAAATTGAACTTATCATTTTTGCAAAAGAATCTACAAACACAGCACCGGCTAAGCAGATGAGCGGATAAACAGGGAATAGAAATCGTTCCTCCTAAAAGAGAATAAAAACTTGAGGCAAGGGTTAGTACCAGAAAATGTTTAAATACTATGTTTAATGTATAAATAAAGATAGAAGGGGGCATACACTTCTAATAATACAATCAAAGAGTCTTTCGGAAGATACGCATGAAAAAGAAAAAAAGAGTGTAATCTCCATTGATCATGGGAGCAATATTCGCTTAAGGCACGGGATCCGTTCAATTAAACAAAGCAATTTTAATTTTATACAGGATGAAAAACGTTTGTAGATACTTAGGTCACAAACGCAAGAACAATATGAACAATACTATTAATAGTTTTTATTAAAAAGTGATTGGAAAACATAGATTTTATTTTTCACTAACTTAGCAAGGACTATTATTAGATGCCCCATAATGAAACCTGGCATATTTGGAATCACACATATAAGGACAAAAGATAAGCGTCTGCATTAAGGGGAAAAGACCTAGCAAAAAAAAAAAATATAAAAAAGATATCAATTGCTTCTTCAGTTAGACAGATTAGACTAACGTTCTCTTGCAAGTCATTCCAAAAACTCATGGGATATCCAGAAAATTAAAAATTGAAAAAGAGCAGTTCTCACTAAACTACGTGCCTGATACTCACTTAAAAAAAACTGAAGTGTTTCCTCCCTACCCCAAACCTTCGACAAGAGTAATCTTCAAATAGGACCACTTATATTCCTCATAAAACTTATTCCCAAACTGTATCAAAACAGTACTCCCTTGAAATAGACTTGAAATAAAGTTTTCAGAACACAAGGATTTATTTTAGCTTAAAGTGAAACTCTAGAAAAAAAAAATACTTGTTTGATTTTAAAATAGCACTTCAGATTTTCAGGATTATTAATACCATTGCGTCAAAACTATTTTTCTTGATCCTAGATTTGTGTTCTGCACATTTTGACAATCGAAAAAAGTAATTCCGAGTGGGCCTTTTCTGTCATTCCGTAATGTTTCTGTCATACATATATTATTTTTTATAGACTAAACTTATTCAGCACGGATTTTATTTCAAGTGCCAAAGATTATGGCTTCTTTGTTTTTAATGTCTGAGTAAGTGTTTTCGCAAATTTATCAGCTTTAGCCGGAACACACCATTTTTAACTTTCTAGAAGTTTTATAGAAAGATTATCTTTAACTTCAAATAATATCTTTAAGATGACCTAGATGAATTAAGCGTAAAGATACCGAAATCATCTGTATCAGAAAGTTAATGGGTAGTAGCAAGCAGAACTTTAACCTTTTAAAATGCTGGAACTGTCTCGGTTCAATCAGAGACAGTAGATCATAGACCCAGAGCTCCGATTTGGTAAACATGAATGATCTTACGGGTAATACGCTGAAGGCCCAGTCTTCACAACAAGATTTTGATAATAGCAGGATTTAGCTAGAGCTAATTTAAGGCAATCAGATTTTTCATAAAAGTTTCTGATTGGCTAGAAAATTTTAGGAGAAATTCTGATTGGCTTAGAATAGAAACAGCCAGATCTTGGGATATAAAACCTCTTTGTGAATGGGCATCAAAAGAGAATTGCTGCCCCCTGTCGCTTGGGATATTGACAGTTATTTCATTCGCATCAGAGGTACGGCCGATACAAGGGGAAAATATACCCCATACGAGTGGAGTTAACCAGAGAGGCAGATAAAACATTTACTTTGGAGTTAAGTGTATGTATTACGCAGTCGTTCAAGTACAACCAAGACAAGTTATTCTCAATAGTAATTTTCAGCTACTATATAGACACATAAATATATACATATTATTTAATAATTCAATTTAGAAGCAGAATCTTATTAATAAACATGGATTACATTAATCAAAATATTAATCCCCATATATTAATCCCACGAACTGCTTCTGATTTTGGTAAAATTTTTCTGTTAAAACCTAACTGTCAAATCTGGTTTTCAAATAGGCAATTTGAGAGGTAATTTGGGTCTTAGTTACATTTTAGTGTTCAAAAATTATTTAGTGACTTGCAAAACTGGAAATTCAAGTTTTGCTGACGAGTCTACTAAGTACGACGCGCGTACTCTGGAAACCATACAGTCATTACGACAAATTTCATAAAACAGTGCTAAGATTATGTAGAGCCAAAATTTATTGATACAAGCTTTGGAAGCATAGATATGAAGTCATGATAGTTTGGTGACTGATTGAGAGGAGGGGTGTCTGGATTGTAAATCAAAATCCCAGCTAGATGGGTTGTATCGCGTACAATTGACCGCTTTAGATAAATCATGAAATACGTACAGTAGTCAGGGTTGCTTTTGTTTTGCCATTATTTATGAAGCAGCAAATAAATATTTTATTACTAATCAAAAGTCGGTATTCTACATGGTTACCACCAAATTCACAATCAGACTTAGTAAGAAACTGACAGATAGAATTTTATTGGAGTACTACAAAAACAACACTACTTATGTGCGCCACTTTCTTCAGCCACTTTTTCTGCCTTTTCTCTATACGGTCCAATGTAGAAATCGAGATCTTTACGTATCTTTACAAAAGGCTATTTATATTCTTTTTTTTTCGAGGAGCATCATTGTACTTATAAAGAAATTTAAAAAAATGAGCGCCAAGGAACCTTTCGGTTCGTTCGGCGAATTCCTTCTTCCAACACATATTTCTATACAAATAAACCAAAGAGAACAACATCTCCGCCGATGGGCTAACAATACATCATCAATATTAAATTTATGCCATATATGGCACTACTAAAACAAAAATATATAAATCAAACGAAATCATATTTATTATAGCAAAAATCCCTCAAATTTCCCCGGAAAATACTTCGGTCATGCTAACGCACAACCACTATTGGTATATTACTCCAAGAACTTGGCAAGACGTGTCAAGCAGAAAACTGTGCCGGATTGTTTCACACTGCGGCCGACGAAATACATAAGCGTTTATAATATTACAATTGTGAAGATCCACACCAGTTATAAACATACCCTTAACACAATCTGGGCCAAAGTTATTAATAATGTCAGACATTAACATCGATCGTTAAAAAAGGAATATACATGCAAGAGAAAGAATATTCAGTTTTAAATACACATTCCTCACTGAATCTCAATCCATAATTTGCTAAAATCCTAACGGCAGAATTCTGCAAGGCTTTAAGGTTTTTCAGATGCGATTGAAAAGTTGAAGACCATGCTAAACAACAATATAAAAGGTAACAATGGACAAGGAAAAATACAGAAGTCTAAGGACAAGTTTTGAACAAATATTAAATTCCTATTAAATCCAACATTACGGGCAATTTTATATATTATACAGTTTATATGATCAAAAAAACTAAGCGTCACATTCAAAATAATGTCTAAATGTCTAGTCGAATGCACTCTATTAATAGTTGCATTTCCACATCTCAACTTATCTACCCAAGGGTAATACATTTTAACCGGGCAAACAACACAAAATTTGACTTCTTAAAGTTTATTTTCAACTTATTCAACCTAGTCTACTTCTCAATCAAACTTATGTCATACTCAACAGCATTCAACTCTTAAGATTCAACTTTCTTCATAAGGTTCTTTGACACAGTTGCAATGAAACAAAACTCATCTGCAGAAATCAGTTAAATTTAGCCACTGGAATTTTTTGCCAAAACTTACCTCTCGGTTATCAGTATTCTATAGTTCCAAAAAGCTTGCGAGCTTTTTCAATCAAGCTCAAGAATACCCAGATTAACTTACAAGGCTAATAACTTATTCTAAAACAACAAAATCTCCTTGATTTAAAATTCGAAATAAATAAAAATTGCGAGCAATGAAAAGAGTAAAAGAGGTACCTTGTGGGATTGACAAAAGAAGATGAAGAACCAAAGGTACATAGGTAGAAAAACAAGAAAATAATCCTTCAGGGTACGATGATTCGGAAGTTGGTTCACGGAAGAAGCAATTACCTTAAAAAAAAAACAGAAGAGTAAATGTTGTCCCTTTATTACTTCTTCGTAAGATATCCCAAGCGATATCGTGGAGCTTATCAAAAGCTAAGTAATGGCATTTATACTTTTTTTCAATAACAATTCAGATATCCAAGAATGCTTAAAGAAGACAGGCTTGTTTGAAGGAAAGGAAAGTAGATTGTACGAGTCTTAAATTGATCATAGGAAGGGGAAGATGAAAGAATTATAAACCTATGAAAAAAACCTTCTAGTCTCATTTATGGTTTACTCCTGTTTCGTCTTTTTCACCAATGAAGTTATTAAATTTTTTTTTTACACGTCCTTTTTTTTAATGGTATTTTCAAGGCCTTTTTTTAAAAAAAAAGAAAAGAAACGGAAACTGTTGCAGCAACTTTATGTACAGCTTCCTTGCCAATATTTAGTCTATAAAGGTATTTCTATTTGTACCTTCGCTTAACGATATAATTTTTTTTAAAGGAAAACATAAAAAACGACATGCATATTTATGGGCATGTATTCTGTAATCTTAAATTTGATATATGAGATCAGAGTTGTACCAACAAACTAAGAGAAACAGGAGTGGAAAGTAAGCAAAACCAACTTTCAACCGAAAGTAGTAATTATTCTTTTTTGTAAAAAAAAGAATAAACAGAAAAAAAAGAAAAAAGATAAACTGTATAAAACTTCATCAGCTCTGCAACTTGACAAAATAGCAATATAAAGCTATGAAGGATTAACAAACCATATTCGAGCTAATTTTTATATTTGGTTACTTCGAAAACTTCGAAGCTTACTCTTGAAATTTTCATTCACCTTGCTTAACTAATTTTCTTTTTATTGATTTCCTCCCAGAGGCATCCTTAAGAAAATGGGTTTAGCTAATAAGATAAGATTTTATTATTCCAACAAAACACTTACTACAAATATACGATGCAGGTAGTCAGGAAAAAACAAAACATTCAACATCAATAGAAAGCCCACAAGGCTCTATGGACAGGAATGCAAGGAGAAAAATAAAACAAAAAACAAAACCTAAAACAAACAAAAGACAAAAAAGAAAACTACAGCAAAAAAAGGAGAAAAAAAAACACTCACGCACAAACAAACATTAACAGACAAGGGTTAACAAACGATAGCTAATTATGACCATAATAGGAAAGTGGATTGTATTCAAATTCTATTTTTATAGGCCGTGGTCAAGGTCGTACTAAGGGGGGGGGGAAGTACCAGATTTGAACCGCCCCCTTAAAAAAATTTCTGACTCGTAAAAAGGTTACAAAAATACATAAAAACAAATTATGATGTGTTTTGTAAAGTTAAAAAAAAACATAAAACAAACGAAAGACAAAAAAGGAGATAACAGCATAAAATGAGAAAAAACACACACTCACGCACACACATACACACAAATAAGCGATGGGTAACAAATGATAGCTAATCAGGGCTATAATAGGACAGTCAATTGTATTCAAATTGCATTTTTATAGGTCATGGTCAAGATTTTATCAAGAAGGGAGGGACCAGATTTGCCCCCCCCCCCCCCTGAAATTTTTTTTCAACTCGTAACAAGGTTAAAAAAATGCATTCAAACGAATTGTGATGGGTTTTGTAAAGTTTTTTTTTGTACCCCCACCCCCATCAAATTCTGGATATCTTTGGCCAGAGCCTTTAAAAGGGTCAATATTTGAATGGACAAAGAAAAAAAAAAAAAAAAAACTCAATCACAATCAACACAATCAATTTTGATAACAAAGCCCCAACATAATTTGTTAGCATTAAAAAAACAAAGCAGACAGATAGGTTAAGCAAATACTTACGCATATTGGGAAAACTACTAAGGAACTTAAAAAGACTATATTGAAATTCAGGAAACCATTGTAAATATAGAAGCTGAATGGCTCAGTGCCATAAAGAGCAGGTCCATGCGAAGAAAAAACGTTGTAAAGTATAATGTTTAGAGTTGGAAGAGTCATCTTTCCATAGTAATGATACTCAATAGCCATCATTGGAGCCTAGAAAAGAGAATGTGCAATTAGCCATGGTACTGTTTTTTTTCATAGCAAGAATTGCCACCCCACCAATACGACAAGATTATATATATTTTTTTTTTCAAGAAGGGGTGAGGTGTTATCACCAGCAAAAAGGAGTGCCAAAGTGATATTCCTATTTCAATAATAACACACCCACCTTACCAACGACGGCAAATTTGGGAAAGGGATTCAATACTCCAAAAAGAGGTACGATATAGATGAAAACTGTGCAACAGAATTCAGTGGGTCAGAAAGCCATAAAACATTCTATCTACCTACTAAACACATTTCATATCTTCCTTATAGTTTTCGTTTTTTCCCCAAGGGTAATCGCATAAAACCAAATCAATAGGGCCCATTTAAGCAGAAATTTTGAGTTATAATGCCCTTATAGCAACCATAGAGGCTTCACAATAGCCGAGTACCAGTTTCTACCCAGTTCCTACCAGTTTTCTAATCCCACAATTCTGGCCCTAATAGGGCCAAAATGTTATGTTACAAAAATATGAGACGCCAATTCGCTGAGAAGTATCGAAGGGTAATTAAATACACTTTCAGTTTTGGAATCCATACCAATGCACGGTGACTCAGTCCATAGAAAAACAGTGGTTATTTCGAACTTTCATCTAGTAAAAGTATCGGTGATAGAATATCGGAGTTGCGTACCAGCTACTAGGACGAAGGTCAGTGGTCCTTTTGTTCGAAGATGGGTACATAAAGCATTGAAAGGTGAATTTTTGGACCCTAATTTAAACTTTGTGATAGAATTGATTCTGACAAATTCAAAAACAGGACTTGAACCCCGATCTTTATTTGAAAGAAGGTATTTGAGTATTTAAATATCAAAATGATTCAATTAAAAATTGGGACTTAAGTGCATTCTTGAGAAGTGGATTTTCTAAAAAACATTTTCTCGAAGCATTTTTTTTTTTCAAAAATAAAGAGTTTTAGAAGCCCCTCTCATATTTAGGATAAACAAGGAGAGACACATGAATAATTTTTTTGATTCACAGAAAGCATCCAACCGACAAAAATACAAGAACATTCTTTATTTTTGCGTAAGAATATGTTTTTTATGTTTGATTATTCTAAGTTACAATGAGACATTCGACCTATTTTAGCTTAATAAAAGGCATTCAAACCACAAAAAAAAAAAAATGATTTCAAACTATAATTGGCAACATTCTTTTGATAAAGTGAATTTGAAGTGAGTAGTCTTTTTCTGCTTCGAGTGATTGCAATCGAATTTGAGCCTAAATCGACCAACTGTTGATGGTGATGGTAGTATCGAATCGTTTAGGAGCAGATTGATGCAATCATCGTTTTATCCTAAAGAAGTCGTTATCTAGAATGGCTTATATTAAAATATACGTCTGCTTTCTATGTGTTTCTTTTTTTTCTAACAGCTTTCCTGCTTTCTTTTTAAGAGTCTGATTCTTACTATACTATGTTTTGTTTGTATTTCTGCAACAAGTCCCGGGCTTGCTCCAGGTGTGTCTTAAAAAATAAATAAATATCACTGTTATATATATAATTATATATAAAATCTGATAATCTAAAATATGAGGACTTCAAGTTCAACAGAAATCGCGGAGCCCCTAAAAATATCTTTACTTGTAGTTACTGTAAGTTAAAAGGCTAGATTTAGCGAATTCTAGTAAAAATAAGAACAAACTCGTGAAAACTTCTCCTCACGAACTTGTCAATATGAATAATTGGAAATCGGGGAACTCCACACAGTTTAGGATATTCACATTTTCATCCTAAAACACATTATATTTTTGTGTTTATTTATTTCTAAGAGAGCCTTATGTGCGGTCCGTGAGCAATTCTACGGCTTTACTCTCACATTCATCATACCTTACCGTACTATCAAACTAATTAAAGGGAGAATTTCTATTTGTAGTTTGCCAGTGAAAGAATAAGAGAACATAGCTTCAGGACGAGGTATGAGATACTTGCTTGAAATTTCAAGGGTAGCAGTCCTATTCGTGCAGTAAGACATTCTATTTTCCATTAATAACATGTCATCACTTACTAATTAATAGGTAAGTTGAAAATACTTGGAATTGTGTCAAAGATTTATAGGTTTGTTTCATAAAGAGCTGAGAGCTATTGAACGTAGATGTTAATGATCTTAATAGGATTTTTCTCACCAGGGCTTAATCCAATTAGGCTGGATAAAAAAAGTTATTATAAACTATCGGTTCGATTAGACATTTGATATTGGATTAGGTATTTTTAATTGAAAGGCACGGATACAAAGTGAACAATACATACGTTACTATGGATAGTAAATTACACCCTTACTATGACTCATCTTTGGATATTCTACAGTCGTTAAAAGGTCATTTGGCTCCTTGAACTAAAATGGTCACCGATCACTGACGTAGGTCAAGAAAACGAATATCGGTCCCGAGTCCTTTTTCCCTCAGACTCATATATTGTGACATCGATTTTTAAGAAATCCACTTTATTGTGCATTATGACTTTATATCGAAACCGAAAATCCCTGCGCTCAGACACACGGTTTAATATTTGGAAAATAATTCTTAGGATTCTACAGCAATAACGAACCCTCCACCGCAAATACTATGCTTCATCATCAAGCGCAAGAAAGTTACTTTGAATGCATCCCGAAGCTCGTAAAACAAAAACAACTGGTTATATATTCGTGCATATATGATGGAAAGCATCATAATTACAGTTCATAGCAGAAATGGATTTGATTAAGACTATGTATTGATTATCTCTGAGCTTCAGTTACAAACTCGGACAGGGAGATGCCACGTTGATTGGTTAAAGACCATGGCCTAGAACAAGTATAGAACTGCCATCTTTTTTTCTGGCTAGGAAAGGAAACAAGTTGAATAAGATAAATATTTGGCACATATAAGCAGTATGATTCAAAGCTTTGCAAAGAACTATAATCCTTCCCGTTGGCCAGGTCTGGCATCTCTTACAGATATCCAGCGTTTCCCCTCACTTGAATGCAAAACTGCTATCCCCAATCCATAAAACTGATGATCAAATTCTTTACTGTTTGCTTTGAAACACCTCGCATGCATCAGACAAAACACAATATAATTTAACGTGAATAAACTGTGAAAAACATATCCCCCTCTAACACCAAAAATACATAACAAGTTTTGTAATTTCTCCCATAATTTACTATAACAATAATAACTATTGTTTATTTTTCCCAATTTTGAAAAATTTGACCCTCTCCCCGCAGATTATTTCTAAGTGACACGTGGCTTTGTTTGCGAGACAAAGTTCTGTTGATTAAACCCCCCCCCCACGACATAATCTTCTTGGGCACTATAGGTTTAAATGTAATTCGGAATCACATCTTGGTCTTAGCCAGTAGTCTTCAAAAACTTTGTTATATGGTAATCGCTTATACATTTAGAACCATAATTATTTATAAGATCACAAAATGTAAATGTTTAAGATTAAAACTTAAGAGCAGAATAGACAGGATTAATTCAAGCTGGACCTGTAAGTGCCTCGAGAATTCTGAGGGGCATTTTTTTTTTTTTTTTTTTTTTTAATGCAAGCATAGGCTTACCAAAATCAGCATCAGTGACTGCATACTCCATTTCACAAATGAAACCAGATCCTTTCGCATAAAAACCATGTCAATTGCTATAGGAATTCTGGAAAGATGTAAACAAATCAGTTTAAAAAAAAAATCAATAGTACAATCACTTAAACATGAAGGTTTGAGTACTGTCGTGATGAAAAATAGAGCAGGCTAAGGCATTAAAATGAATCAAAACTAAGTAAATATTTCAAGTAAGTGAAACTGTTAGTTAACAACAAGTCGAAAAACAAAAACTTTCAGTTTTAAGGTTCCTAAGAGGGACCTTAGCGTTTTTTGAAAGATCAAATAAAGCGAGAAATTACGAGATACTGCACAAGTTAAAAGTAAACTTTTTTTTATCCCCCCCCCCTTTAGTAGAAGAATTTTGACCAGCTTGCCTACATAAAAAATATATATAGGTACCTTCGCTTACCTTCATCACACAAATATTAAGGCTAGGAATAAACGTGGAACTTTACTAAGCGAGGGGAAAGGGGAAAAAAATGTAAAGCAGGTTAAAATATTCGAAAATAAATGAAAATTTTGGAAAATCATGAAAATAGTGATATTTTAAGAGAGCGCTGGCCCTTCCCTCACTCCTTTGAGCATGTGCCTGGGCCGAGCAGAGATGGGTGCTCGTGAGATTGAACTGAGCAAACATAAGGTGAAAATATGATGTAAATACACCTGGAAGGACTTTCCTTTTTGCATCCTTATTCAAGCTTCAACAAAATAGAGTGTTGAGCACAAACTCAAGAAACAGGGGCAGACTACCAGCAGCTAGCAGTTACATAGTTTTATTACCTGAATAAATGCCAGCTAATATATAAAGATCATAACAATACACGAGCAGCCAAACAGGGAAGAACGGTAGGCCCTCCCAGTAAACATAAAACAATAGTGAAAGCTCTGGAAAGAAACCGTTAACGACAAAGCAGATAAGAGTTCTCGAAACACCCATGCTGCCTGTCGTCAAAATAAATTAAACTCCCTATGGTAACTAATCACAGCCGATTTAGTGAACTTGTTAAACTGCATTGCTGGCCAGGTTCTGCCTACTGTAATCACCAGTTATAAGCGCTTATACTGGGGCTTGTACAGTACTCTTGCTGATACTTATGGTGTATTGGTTGCTGGTGACCTGAATTCAAGAGTGCTCAGAAATACTGCCTTTAACGATAAACTTGTATATTTTTCGAATTATTTACAGCCTTTTTCTTCTTAATGATATCTAGATGTTCTTAAGTAACTTAAGTAACTGATTGTAAGCTACTTAAATTCTTTAAGTAACTCATCAGCTACTATGTCCAGGCTCCACCATCAAGTTACTTCCGAATACCAGCTTCCAACTAAACATAAAGTTCAAGTCTTGGGTGACTTTACAGGTTCTAACCCTTTCCCTCTCCCGTGTGTTCGGAACGTAAATATTTCTTAGACCATACCGCCTTTCCATTTACAACTAAAACAAAATGAAAATATTAAAACTTTTAATAAAATTTTTAATAAAAGAGTAAAGAATACCTTTTTTCAAAAAATAATAAAAAAATTCCGAATTTTTCGGCTTGATCTTAAGATAAAAAATAACAGACATCCTGCCTTGTGCGCTGGGATTTATTAACTGAAATAATATATTGGACTTTCCTTGAATGTGAGCTTTCTTTTGCCGTTTTTGTACAGCATGTGTTTTTTTCTCACTTTTTAACATGTTTCTTTAAGCTAAGTTTTGTTTCTTTTTTCCCCGTTGATAAAGGCTTCTGGAGGCGAAGTCAAAATATTCCAACCTTATTAATATTTGAATGAAAATTTTCCTTGTCTTTTCATGGTCTTATTTAAAATTTCACCCGTTTTTTACTATTTTCATTTCGTTTTAATGTTCTTAAGATCAAATGTCTGGCATGAATGTGTGTTCTAGGACTACCTCTCGGAAGCATCTAGGGACTGAATTTTCACCCTTGAGCTGCTTCACTATAATGCAGCCGTGTCAGTTTGTCTCAAGAGTCTGATGCTTGATATAGATATTATTAATTATTGTTATAGTATACATATATGCGAATCTTACAGAGAAAGTTCTCAAGCTGTATAACACTATTTCTGTTATTATAATTTCTGCTACCCTAGCAACGACACTTTGTAAGTGCTCTCCTTTCCCACATTAGACATTTATTGTCCAAGAACGGCCCCTAGATGTAGAGCCACTGTGTGAAACTGCCTGTTATGGTTTGTTCAGTGGATCTATGAGGGATATGGTGATGGTGGTTTTCTAGACCGCATTCGTCGGCTTTGGAAACCCCAATTTCGTACTGCATTTCGTTGGGTGTGGTCTCAGGAATCTATGATACAACTAGCCACAATTTCTGTTTAAGTAAAAATTTGATGCGGCTTCAACTTGGAATTTCAGCTCTTTTCTCACAGTGGCAGAAGGCAATTCGTCACCCTCGAAAATTTTTCCATTCTTGCGTGATAATTTTTAATACATCTTTAATTAGGTTGAATATTCAATTTGTTTAGCTTTTGATACTGGATCTGCACGATTTGAGGTCATAGACAACACGACTAGAGGTGCACTGGAGGTAGGTGCACTGGAGGTAGTAAGTGATTATCTTCATACCACATACAAAATTGTAAGGAGGATCTTTCTCGCTTCCTTGCAAATGATTTTTCCATACTTATTAATCATGGGATACTTCCTGATTCTTTAATAACGTTTGGACAAGTGGCGATACAGAAAAATTGAGTGTTTGAGTCTAGTAACACAGATAATTTTCCTCCAATAGTTTTGGTTTCAACTCTGCCAGAACTTCAAGGACATTTGTTACTATTTCCTCTGGAATTTGATTTTACACACTCATAGTAATCAGTTTACTTATAAAAATACCTTTCAGTTCAATTCACTGCTTTCACTCCTTATGCGTTATTAAGTATTACTCGCTATTCTCGATTTATACCTATGTCTGTTTTGTTGATGTGTGTAAAACATTTAACCGTTTAAATCACTTGATACTACTTAACGTTCTAAAGAAGCATGGTATTCCCTAAAATTATTTGCAACACCTTTTTTTTGGTTGACTAGAAAGTGTTTTATGATTCATTCAAATTCTGAGATAAATCCCCCCTTTCTTCTGGAAATGGCTGTTATGCACTCTTCTGTTTTTGTGTATTGTCACAACTTTAATAAATGACTCTGTGCTAGCGGAATTAGTTGCCACATTGGATCAATATGGATTAACAATATAAGTTATACTGATAACCTTGTTGAGTTAGGCACTTGTCCTGGTGCACTTTATAAAGTACTCAGGACTTGGAAGAATTAATGCTCCTGATAATGTTATTCCGTACAACACCTAGCGAGCGTTTGCTTGATGATGGTCATGTCAGCTCTACCTTGAGGTGAGTTATCTCAGAGGGAATCTGTAGCTTAATTGGTTTAGTTTTTGTTCAAATGATATAAATCTTCCTTTTCATTTTCATTGTGCTACTGCTTTTAAAGTACCCCTTGTTGGCAATAATACGTTTGATAGTCAGGGTCATCTCTTAGCACTGTGCATTGACTTCCTCCAGTTTCTGTATAATCCAAATGGCTACGTCAATGCTACTCAATTGTATGCGGATTTTAGTTTACCTCTGTTTGATCAGATCAATCTGGCTTCTCGCGATTCTCCTACACTGCTTGTGGTCCCCTTACGCCTGATAATGAGTTAATTGTGGTATTATCTGAAGCAACTTCGCATCTTTCGCTGCCTAATTTGCAAACATTTTGGAAATCTCAAGACAATGCAACTTGTCATTTATATTCAGAATAGGTACAGTTTAAGAGAATATTCAGCAAAATTGCCTTTCCCAGGAATCCACACTGAACAATCAAGGTTTTCGCCAAAATACTCAAGACTAAAGTTTTGAAACATTTATGAAAGTTATGTGGATTCGCACTCTTCTATTTCGTTTTCTAAAAGTAAACTAAACCATATCTAATAACTTATTATTAGTCAAGGATGCCGGTGCTGGTGTTTATCTCTATTGAGGTTAACATGACTTGGAAAGTAGGTTATGTGTTGAATGTGGTGTCTCATTTTCTTTTTATATTGAGTATTTTTATTTTCATTATACTTTAAACTATTATTTTTTTTATTTTATTTTAAGGTTGCGGGTTTCCGAGTGTAACTCACTTTGTAGGCAACCTCTGTAAATATCTCTTTTCTGTTGTATAACATATTATAGTATTAATTTGTCATGTAGTGAAATTTGTGTGAAAATTAAAACCACTTGAGCTTGAACATGCTTTCCCCGTTTATCTATTTTTGCTGTTTGCTTATTTTTCTCTCTATTTTGTATGATATGGTCTTCTGACCAGAATAAAATATCGATTTGATTTGAATAAAATCCAACGACGCGGAGTGGCACCTATCCATGAAAATACTATGGAGGAGGGCAGAATATATTTTCAAAAGTTAGGGGATCAATTCTGCTGTCTACGATTTCTTCAAAAAAAAGAAGGCATTTTTCAATGGGAATGCCCAAAGGTATTTTTCAAAATATAGAGAGTTGAGGAAAAACTTTAGAGGACGATTACCCCCATCCCAATTGGCACCCTTGGCGATACATCTCACTTGTCAGTTTTCTCTATTATTTATTTGATAAAATCTATCCGATCGGCAAATGAAGCCACTGATGTGTCAAAGTGTTTGGCTTTTAATCAAGACTATCTAATAAGAAATATACAAATAAATCACCCAATAAGACCAGCAAAAGGCCAGCTGACAATGGCTGATACAGCAGTGTAGAATATTGCACTTCGATAATGTCCTGCAAACCACGATGCCATTGAGTACAACGTCATATACCTGAAAAAAGTACACTTATTACTTCTGATTAGGCAAGGGCGCCGGCGGAAAATTTCTGAGGGGGGGGGGGTTGGCAGAAGCCAAATTAGCAGTGGTGGTTGGGTGACAGTTTAGTTGGTCTAGGGCACCAAACTACGACTTTACCCCGAAGAGGACGAATTTGCAATCAATTTAAAATTTGACTGAATTTGACTTATTAAGTTGTTTCCCTTGTGTTTTCTAATAATTATACGAGTTTTCTTGTCTTCTAATAACTGCACTAATTACTAATAAACAACTACATATTTAGGATCACCATAGTTAGGCTCTTATCCTTTCGTTACTGACAAGGAGTTTTATTTACTTACCATTCATTACTATGAAGAATTTGATTTTTTTTTTTTTTTTTTTTTTTTTTTTTTTTTTTTTTTTTTTTTTTTTTTTTGCTCCAACCAAATCATATAGAAAATATGTTTGTGGAAAACTGGTTAGGGATTACTCAGTCACAAATTAGAACTTATATTTTCCTTATTATGGGTCAAGATCTATTGGCAGGCAGCAAAGAATGGGGCAACAAACGTTTTTTCCATGGTTTTGCCCTATTCTACTGTCTTTCCTTTAGTTTCCTTATAATTACTTTATAGTCCCAAATTTCCAGAGGGGGGGGATGTTACTACTAC
Source organism: Artemia sp. Qi Xiang Cuo (assembly GCF_049724085.1). NCBI lineage: Eukaryota > Metazoa > Arthropoda > Branchiopoda > Anostraca > Artemiidae > Artemia > Artemia sp. Qi Xiang Cuo. The sequence continues at coordinate 45,005,543 of NC_142805.1, forward strand.
TGAAAAATTGCCAGAACATTGAGCACTTGAGGCCAGAACCGGGCAAACACTCATCCTCCATCCCGCCCTCTTCAAGGTTCGTATTTTGGCAGCCTCCCAAGAAATCTCAAAGATTTTAGGTTATTTTCATTTCTATCTCCACTTTAATGTAGGCTTATTTTAACTAAAACGATCAATTTATATAAAAAGAAAAATACAATTTAAGAAGTACAATTCAAGGAGTGCAATATAACAACCAAATATAGTAGCGATATGGGTATACTTACGTATTTAAATTAATTAAGTCCAAGCCCCCCACCACCACCCCAAAAAAAGTAGAGAGCCAAACTGTGACTTTTATAATAAGGCATATGTTAGCAAGTATGATTCGCAATAATCGATACGAATTGATTCCCAAAGGCTAAAATAAAAGAAAGTGTATTTTTGAAATAGGTCTCTCAAGCTGTACCAAATATAATTGACAAAAAGCAATAATTAATTAGTGAACATATAGACAAATCACACGACTGTCAGGAAAGGTGAAAAGGGGGAAAAAGTGCCTCGTTAGGGCATAATTTTTCAAACTTAAAGGTTGCGTTAAGCAAGGTTGCGTCTTGTCACCGCTACTTTTCGTAATTGTCATTGATTACATACTGCGAAGTACAAGCACAGACGGAATCCAGCTGAATCCAGAAACAAGCCTCAGTGATGTAGACTTCGCTGACGATATCGCCGTCCTAGAATCATGCAAGCAAAGACTCCAAGAACTCCTTGACAAAGTGAGGGAGAGAGGCGGCCATGTCGGCCTAAGAATAAATAATGAGAAAACAAAATGCATGGCTACCACAGATTCACCCCTGAGCATCACTTGCGGAGACCAACACATAGAGCAAGTTGTCCATTTCAAATACTTGGGAAGCATAATAGAAAGTACCGGATCGACCACAAAAGAAGTGCTTAAAAGAATCGGCCAAGCTAATGGGGCCTTCAATAGATTACGGAAAGTGTGGCGGTCCCAAAGCTTCTCTATACGGATAAAGTTACGACTCTTCAATAGCAATGTTATGCCAGTGCTGCTTTACGCTGCCGAAACCTGGCACCTGAACCAGGAACAAGAGCTAAGAATACTTACTTTCGAAAACACATGTCTCAGAAGAATTCTCAACATCCGTTGGCAGCAGAGAATAACAAACCAATCCATCCGTGACAAGACTGGCCAGCCTCTTGTGACACATGTCATAAGAGTCCGCCGATGGAGATACCTTGGCCACGTACTACGTATGGACAATCTCCAACTACCAAATGCAGCGCTCCATTGGCAGCCATCGAGTCCACGCCGCAGGGGCAGGCCCAGAAACACCCTGCGTCGAACGTACCAGACAGATCTCCGTAACTTGCACACATCAATCCAACCTCAGTGGGAGGACATACTTGCAGCAGCAAACCGGCGGGAAGACTGGCGGCTCCTTCTTGATGCCCTGGGTGCCTCTGGAGGCACAGGTGGATCTAAGGTCTAAGGTAAGGACCCTGCAATGGCATTCCGAAGAGTCTTTGGGGTGGGTAAGGAATACATATGCAAAGGTGAAACATCCAAAATAAATTTCTAGACATAGATAAGGGCAAAATGGAAATTACTTGCATTGAAAACGAAGACGGTAGAAAGGCAGAACCAGATATGAACATTCCATTGCCAAATAGTAGAAAAAGAAAAGTTAATCCACCAACGTCCTTTCCAAAGCGCCGCACTGTCAGCCTGTAAGGTAAAAAAATACAAATTGCATTAAACTCCAAGACCTGAAAAACTCAGAAAAGTAAATGCAGTAAGATAAAGATAGAGGAAGAGAGAAAAGGAGAAAGGGGGGAAGTAGAGGGAGAGAATGAAAGAGGTACGTGGTGCGGTCTTGTATGGTATCGTCTGCCATATTTAGACGGCTAGCAATGACATGTTGCCTTGTTTTTCGTTTCGTCTTATAGCCGTTTCTTCTAATCTTAGTAAAGCGCTTGAATGTCTTTTGCTGCCTTTTTTTCAATTAAAATGTTAACTCTGAGACAAATCCGTTTGGCTTTTAGAGTGGTTTTGGTAGTCAACAATCCCAAAGAGTTCTTTCTTCTCTTTTAGTCCAAGCTTCAAAACACAGGATAGCCTTGCAAACATTTTTAATAAACATTCCTGTTCTCGCGAAAAGTTTTGTTGATCCACAGTTGTCAATGAGTAAATCTATTCTCGCGATTGTTGAACAACAGCGAGTTCAGCAGAAAATACCTTTGAAATCCAAACTTTTCTTGAACGAAAAAACGTGTGTAAATGTAAAAAAAGGAAACATAGCATGCTCTAGCCTGCCATGCATCAAGTTTTGATGTCTCAAAACACCTTTTTACTGATGGAAGAAATGCTGGCCCCTAGGTTTTTGGATTTTTTAGGTCCCCAAAAAACGAAAACAAATAAAACTCGATTTATGTACTTTTAGTTGATACGACTTATTTTTGGGAAGTTTAACAGCCGTAATTCTAGGAGAAAAAAAAAATAGGTAAAAGGTTTACTAGTTGCATATCAGGCTCAAAAATTTTAGTGGACTGGCACCATGAATTATGTCTTTATCTTGTTCTTTCTTGTCCTGGCTGAAATGACAAATTTTTGTCAATAAATAATTTTTTTTTCAATTTCTGATAAAAGATAAAATTTTTGGCCGATTCTGGATATGTAGTTTTAATTAATTACAAGATTATGAATTATGAACAATACACATTTAAAACTGTTTTAGAAAAATCAGATTCTCCAAACATCCTAATTAGGTAAATTGCTTTCGAGTGGTATGCCAAAACTTGAAAACGGTATTTTTTAGAAATCAATGCCAACATAAACATTTTTCCACATCTCTGAAAACAAAAGAAATCTAAACAAAAAAAATTGTTAGTAGTAAGCACCCAATTACTTGAAAACCTACACGCAAACCTACGCCTGAGGCATGGATATGTGTGTAGGTTTTCAAGTAATTGGGTAACCAGGGTCATTTAATACCGGTCCTATTAAGGAAAAGTTTTTCTGACGTAGATTTCTATGTCATGTTATAAACGTTTTTTTTTTTAGGTTAAATCAGTGGTCATTCATCTGTAAGTTGATTATAAGGTTGTTTTTTTTTTAACTTGGCTATTAGTTTCAGGGGTTTAATTAATAGAACGACTGATGTTTTTGAAAAGGTTAATTAATTATTTGGTTTACGAGATTTGCGAATTTTTTGCGAAAAGGTATTTGCGTAAAGGTATTGCGATGGTTAAGAATGCCTCACGGGTGAAACTCAGAATTGATAGGAGGCAAGATCAAAAAAGGGGTAATTAGTAATTGGAAAATTTTTTAAAGCTTTTACAATCGGAGATGTTTGTTTAACATTTACAAAAAAGGGGTAATGGAATTTGCGAATTGGAGGAGATTTTATGATTATGTACTGTATAATACACAAGTGATGTTTTGGAGAGTATTGTCAATTTAACGAGAAATGACTGAAACGTGTTACTGTGATATGATTGAATTGTCGCTGACAATGAGATTTAATCGCTGCTAAGCCTATTGTTATTGCGAAAGGGATTACTCAATTTACTTCTTAGTGTTAAATGACAGATTTCCAGATACGATGATTTTGAACAGCAAACAAAAAAAAATTGGTTTGTTCCCTCATTTCTGTAGGGCAGGAGATAACTTAATTTACTTAGACAATGAACGATATTAATTAGTGATTGATTGTATCAGTGGAGAAAAAAATAAGGATTAAACTGATTAACAGTTAAGGTAACCCCAAAGGAGCTGTTAACTGCGGTAATTTGTTATAAATTTGAAAAATACCTAACGACGAATCGGAAATGGTTGATTAACATTTGCAAAAAAAGGGCTTATGGGATTTACGAATTGGTGTGGATGGAGTGGTTATGCACTGTATAATACACAAGTGATGTTTTGGAGAGTATTGTCAATTTAAATAGGATCTAACATTCCCCGAGGGGTTTAGTTAAATTGGGTGGATTTGCACGAAGGTTCACTTGTAAGAGAGTTCAGTAGCACGGGGGTTCAGTTGTACAGGGTTTCGGTTATACAGGGGTTCAGTTACATGGAGGGATTCAGTTGAACAAGGGGGGACTTTGGGAAGTGTGTGTCTCTTTAGACTGTGTGTCTCTTTGGGCAGTTTGAATCTTTATGGTCTGTGTGTGCCTCTTTTGGCTGTTTGTCTCGTTTTGGGCTTTCCGTCTCTCTTTGGTCTGTATGTGTCTCTTTTGGCTGTTTGAGTCTTTTATGTATGTGTTTGTATCTTTGAGTTGTGTTTCTCTTTTGACTGTCTGTGTATCTTTGAGCTCTTTGTGTCTCTTGAGACTGTGTGTGTCTCTTTGGGCTGTGTGTCTCTTTGGGCTGTTTGAGTTTTTTTGGTCTGTTTGTGTGTCTCTGTGGGCTGTTTGAGTCTTTTTGGTCTGTGTTTGTCTCGTTGATCAGTTTGTGTATCTTTGTGCTGTGTGTTTTTATTTGTGCTGTGTGCGTCTCTTTGGGATGTGTGTCTCGGTGGTCTGTTTGAGTGTTTTTTATATGCTTGTGTGTCTGTGGGGCTGTTTGAGTCTTTTTTGTGATGTGCTGTTATCTTTTTGCTTCTGTCTCTTTGGGATGTGTGTGTTTATTTGGTCTTTGTGTATCTCTTTGGGCTGTTTGAGTCATATTGGTCTGTTTGTCTTTCTTTTGGCTGTTTGTTTCTCTTATGAGTCGTATGTGCCTCTTTTGGCTATGTGTGTCGCTTTGGGGCGTTTGAATCGTTTGGTATGTATGTGTCTGTATGAGCGTGTTTTTGGGTGCGTGTGTTTCATTTTGCTATTTTTATATCTTATAGGCCAAGTGTGTCTCTTTTGGCAAAGTGTGTATCTTTGGATGGATTTTAATATTTTTTTTATGTATGTGTATGTATGGGCGTGTTTTTTCTCTTTGGGCTGTGTGTGTGTCTCTTTGGGCTTTGCGTGTCTCTTCGAACTGTGTGTATGTCTCTTTAGCCTGTGTGTGTGTGTCTCTTTGGGCTGTGTGTGTCTCTTTAGGCTGTATATCTCTTTGGGACAGTTTGAATCTTTATGGTCTGTGTGTAGTTCTGTTGGCTGTGTGTGTCTCGTCGGGGTTTGTGTGTCTCTGTTGGATGTGTGCGTCTCTTTTCTCTTTGGGCTGTGTGTCTCTTTGAGCTGTTTGAGTCTTTTTGGTCTGTTTGTGTGTCTCTTTGAGCTGTTTGAGTCCTTTTGATCTGTGTTTTGTCTCTTTGGGCTGTTTGTGTCTCTTTGGGCTGTGTGTGTTTCTTTTGGCTGTGAATCTCTCTTCAAACTGTGTTTATGTCTCTTTAGAGTGCGTGTGTCTTTGTCGTCTGTGTGTATCTCTTTAGGCTGTATGTCTCTTTGGGCAGTTTGAATCTTTATGGTCTGTGTGTGCCTCTTTTGGCTGTTTGTGTCTCTTCGGGCATTGTGTCTCTCTGTTGGATGTGTGCGTCACATTTCCGTATTGCGTATCCAAGAGTTGACTTCAAGAAAGAAATTGTTACTTACTGAGAATTTTTTAATAATTTCTTGAATTAAATTTCTACATCATTTAGCTAAGTGAAAATTGTTTGTTGTAAAGAGAAAAAAAGTTCTATTTCAAAATATTCACACGGGTTTTTCCATATTTGAACCAGAGAATGGACCTAAGTTTCACAATTGAACTAGAGAATTGTTTTTTCCATAATATGTAACTGTGACAAGCTAATCCCAGAGGTAAAATCAATAAAGACTTTGTTACTTACTTAAAAATATTTTAATAAATTCTTGAATGAAATTTACGTATTGCCTATCCAATAGTTTACTTCAAGAAAGAAATTTTTACTTACTGAGATTTTGTTAATAATTTCTTGAATAAAATTTATACATCATTTAGCTAAGTTAAAATTGTTTGTGATAAAGAGAAAAAAAGTTACTTACTTGCGATTTTTTCATAATTTCTTGAATTAAATTTCTACATATTGTATCTAAGTCATGTAAACAATAAAGAGTTTTCTACATACTTAGAATATTTTCATAATTTCTTGAACGAAATGTATTTTTGCTAATCCAACATGTGAATTCAAGAGAGAATTTGCTACTTAGTTACAACTTTTTCAGAATTTCTTAAATGAAATTTTGCATCCAATAGTTGACTTCAAGAAAAAAATTGTTACTTACTAATAATTTTTTAATAATTTCTTGAATTAAATTTATACATAATGTAGCTAATTGAAAATTGTTTGTGATATGAGAAAAAAAGTTACTTACTTGCTATTTTTTCACAATTTCTTGAATGAAGTATCGGTACTGTATATACAAGAGGTGTAATCAATAAATAGTCTGTTTCTTACTTACAAATATTTTCATAATATCTTGAATGAAATTTCCGTTTTGCATATCCAAGAGCTGACTTCAAGAAAAAAATTGTTACTTACTGATATTTCTTTTCATAATTTCTTGAATTTAACTTTTACGTAGTATATCTAACTCGTGAAAACAATAAAGAGTTTGTTACTTACTTAGAATTTTGTCATAATTTCTTGAACGAAATGTATTTTTGTTAATCCAACATGTGAATTATAGACAGAATTTGCTACTTAGTCACAATTTTTTCATAATTTCTTGAATGAAATTGTGTATCCAAGAGTTGACTTCAAGAAAGAAATTGTTACTTACTGAGAATTTTTCTTTGTTTATCCAGTAGGTGAATTCAAGAAAGAATTTGCTACTTACTTACAATTTTTTCATAATTTCTTTAATGAAAATTTCTGTATTGTGTATCCAAGAGGTGACTTCAAGAAAGAAATTGTTACTTACTTACTTACAATTTTTTCATAGTTTATTAAGTGAATTTTCTGCATTGTTTATCAATGAGGTAACTTAAAGAAAGAGTTTGTTAATTACTTAGAATTTTGTCATAATTTCTTGAACGGAATATCTTTTTGTTTATCCATCTGGGGAAGTCAAGAAAGAATTTTCTATTTACTTACAATTTTTTCATAATTTATTTAATGAAATTTCTGTATTGTGTATCCAAGAGGTGACCTCAAGAAAGAATTTGTTACTTACTTACAATTTTTTCATAGTTTCTTAAATGAAGTTTCTGCATTGTGTATCCAAGAGTATCCATTGTGTATCTTCAGGAAAGAGTTTGTTACTTGCTTACAATAGAACTATTCTAAAGAATAAAGACGGGTTAAGCTTAAAGATATTTATTGCTTAAACGTATTGACACATAGCTCAAAGAGACACACAAAGCCCAAGTAAACATACACAGCTCAAAGAGACACACACAGACAAAAGAGAAAAACATAGACCAAAAAGACTCAGACCCCCCACAAAGACACACAGTACAACGAGATAAACACATCCTAAATAGACACACACATCAAAAAGAGACACCCAAAGCCCAAATAGAGACACACAGCTCAAAGAGACTTACACGGCCAAACAAGAAGCACACAGCCACCAGAGAGACACACAGCCCAAACCGACACAAACAGCCAAAAGAGGCACACACAGACCATCAAGATTCAAACTACCCAAAGATAGATACCGCATAATTATACAAAACCTGCCAAACTAGAAACAAACTGTATAATTATAAATTCAAAAATACGGATTATAAAAAAAACCCCAAAATAGAAAAACAAAACGCAAAAAGAGACAAAAAAAAAAACGCCCAACCCTAGCCATACATCAAAAAAACATTCCAACACTCCAAAGAGACCCACCATGCCTCTAAAAGACACAAACAACCAAAAGAAACACACACAGATCAAACTGACTCAAACAGGCTAAGAGACACAGACAGCCAAAAGAAAGATACACATAACAAAATGACTCAAACAGCCTAAAGAGACACACATAGCCCAAAGAAACACAAACAACCCAAAGAGACAGAAGCCCAAAGAGACAAACACAGCCCAAAAAAGACTCAAACAGCTCAAATAGACAAAAAGAGATCAAAAAGACTCAAACACTCAAACGATAAACACAGCCCAATGAGACGCAAAAACCCAAAAGAAACAAACACACACCAAAAAAAAACCGCCCACACAGACACATACAGACCAAAAGATTCAAACGTCCCAAAGAGACACACATATCCCACAGAGGAACAAACGACCCCTAAGAGACACAAACCGCCAACATATCGCCCCACATACAAAACTTAAACAAACATACAACAGATATAATAAGATCTATTATACACAAACACAGCCAAAAGATACAGAAGCCCAAAGATACAAACAAGTCCCAAAAAAGACTCAAACAGCCCAAAGAGAAACAAACAGATCAAAAAGAATCAAACAGGTCAAAGAGACAAACAAACAGACTCAAAACACTCAAACAGCTCAAAGAGACATACAGTCCACAGAGACACGAGACGCTCAAAACCAACAGAGAGACACAATGCTCTAAGAGACACAAACAGCCAAAAGAGGCTCACACAGACCATAAAGATTCAAACTGCCCAAAGAGACATACAGCCTAAAGAGATACTCACAGAAAAACGATACACTCAAAGTATTTATAGACTTAAATTATGTTCTATTAGAGTCGAAAGTAAAAATTAACCACCAACAGCAATATTCGTAAATCACCGAACAAAGAGACCCCAAAACGCTACCCAGGGTTCTCTAAGAACAAAGAGACCAACACACAGAAACAAAAGAATAAATACTCTACAAGAGACACACAGCAACCACAGACCAGACAGTCACCCCTACACCCCAGAGACACACACCCTGAAGAGACACAAACAGCCAAAAGAAGTACACACATACCATAGAGATTCAAACTGCTCAAAGAGATATACAGCCTATAGAGACACACACAGCCAAAATATACACACTCACAGAGAATAAAGAGAAAAACACACAGTTCTAAGATACACTAAACGCCAAACGAGACACACACACCCCCAAACTAGAAAAAACACGACCATACAGACATATACATACCAAAAATAGACAAATTCCTCCAAAGAGACACACATTGCCAAAAGATACACACAGGGCATATAATATATAAAAAACCCAAACGTAAACACACCCACACCAAAACACGCTCATACAGACACATACAGACAAAAAGATTCAAACGCCCCAAAGTGACACACATAGCCAAAAGAGGCACTTACGACTCCTAAGAGACACAAACAGCCAAAAGAAAGACACACAGACCAAAATGACTCAAACAGCCCAAAGAGATACACATAGCCCAAAGAAACACAAACAGCCCAAAGAGACAGAAGCCCAAAGAGACAAACACAGCCCAAAAAAGACTCACACAGCCCCAAAGAGACACAAGCAGATCAAAAAGAAACAAACAGTCCACCGAGACACACAGCCCAAAGAGACGCACAAAGCCCAAAGAAACACACACAGCCCAAAGAGACACAAACTGCTCAAAGATACAAACACAGACCAAAAATACTCAAACAGCCCAGAGACACACAAACAGACCAAAAAGACTCAAACAGCTCAAAGAGACACACAGCCCAAAGAGACACACACAGTCTCAAGAGACACAAACAGCTCAAAGAGACACAGACAGGCCAAAGATAAACACAACTCAAATATACAAAAACAGACCTATAAGACTCAAACAGCCCAAAGAGACACATAAAGACCAAATAGAGACGGAAAGCCCAAAACGAGACAAACAGCCAAAAGAGGCACACATAGACCATAAAGATTCAAACATCCCAAAGAGACACACAGCCTAAAGAAACACACACTTCCCAAAGTCCCCCCTTGTTCAACTGAATCCCTCCATGTAACTGAACCCCTGTATAACCGAAACCCTGTGCACCTGAACCCCTGGACTACTGAACTCTCATACACCTGAACCTTCGTGCAAATCAACCCAATTTAACTAAACCCTCCGGGGAATGTTAGATCCTATTTAAATTGACAATACTCTCCAAAACATCACTTGTGTATTATACAGTGCATAACCACCCCATCTCCTCCAATTCACAAATCCCATTAGCCCTTTTTTTGCAAATGTTAATCAACCATTTCCAAATCGTCGTTAGGCATTTTTCAAATTTATAACAAATTACCTCAGTTAATAGCTCCTTTGGGGTTACCTTAACTGTTAATCAGTTTAATCCTTTTTTTCTCCACTGATACAATCAATCACTAAATAATATCGTTCATTGTCTAAGTAAATTAAGTTATCTCCTGCCCTACAGAAATGAGGGAACAAACCAATTTTTTTTGTCTGCTGTTCAAAATGATCGTATTTGGAAATCTGTCATTTAACACTAAGAAGTAAATTGAGTAATCCCTTTCGCAATAACAATAGGCTTAGCAGCGATTAAATCTCATTGTCAGCGACAATTCAATCATATCACAGTAACACGTTTCAGTCATTTCTCGTTAAATTGACAATACTCTCCAAAACATCACTTGTGTATTATACAGTACATAATCATAAAATCTCCTCCAATTCGCAAATACCATTACCCCTTTTTTTGCAAATGTTAAACAAACATCTCCGATTTTAAAAGCATTAAAAAATTTTTCAATCACTAATTACCCTTTTTTTGATCTTGCCTCCTATCAATTCTGAGTTTCACCCGTGAGGCATTCTTAACCATCGCAATACCTTTACGCAAATACCTTTTCGCAAAAAAATTGCAAATCTCGTAAACTAAAGAAGTAATTACCCTTTTCAAAAAAATTAGTCGTTATATTAATGAAACACATTAAACGAATATCCAATTTTAAAAAAAAAAAAACCTACTAATCAACTTACAGATGAATGACCACGGATTTAACCTAAAAAAAAAACTTGTATATCATGAACTAGAAATCTACGTCAGAAAAACTTGTCCTTAGTAGGACCGGTATTAAATGACCCTGGTTACCCAATTACTTGAAAACCTACACACATATCCATGCCTCAGGCGTAGGTTTGCGTGTAGGTTTTCAAGTAATTGGGCGCTTACTACTATTGTTGTTTATGAGATTTTTAAATATGAAATCCCCAAAGGCAAATCCTCCCTTAAACTAGAGTATTCAAACTTCAATGTTTTTTTTTCACTTTCTGCATAAAGGAACAACAAAGCAGCGGAAACTCTTTAAAATAAAACTTTTTCAAGACATACTACAGCTTGAACTTTCTTTAAAAGCCTCTAGGTATCTTCTACATATCCAAAAGTTTAGAAGAGCATCAACTGAAAAAACCTTTGTTATTCAAATAGTTCTGTTAAAGTAATAATGAGACTGTTCAGATGAATTAACAACTATGCACACGGTCGAAGTCGGGACACTGGTGAGTCAAAGCATCAGTAATTTGGAACCTTTCACAAAGTAGGAATAAAAAACAATAAAAAAAAAGTGCAAGTCACTTAAAATTTAAGCCTAGCAGAGCCAAATTGAACAAATCTTACCGCCAAAGATATATCTCTCCGCTGAGACACAAGCAGGCCAGGTAAAAGCGAACACCATAGAAAACCATAATCCTATATCCTGCTAACCAGTTAAAGAGCGCTGCGGGTATAAGATGAATTAGCAAATATGTATACGACCGGAGTCCATACACAGGTGAGTACTCCCAGGTTTGAAATCCTTTACCGTAGAGTAGGTTATGAAGCTAAAAAAAATATTTATTAACTAATTTACAGAAGAATTAGACATCTCCTACGAAAGCCCTATACAGTAAAGGTCTAGAATTTCGACAACATCGTTCATATTCTATCTTCCTAGGTCACCTTTGATAACGATATCATATAAAACATCCCTTGTCTTATGAAACAATAGTGTTTCCGGAGAGTGCTTGGCCTAACTAATCATGCAGCTGGTAATTGTTCAAAGTTAAGGCTAAAAATATACCCTCAAAAAATTGACGTTGCAGAAAATGTTGCTATTTTTTTACCCTTTTTACACTCGATAAATAAGATTTCTGCTCTTTTAGTACAAGGAATGTTTAGAAAGTAAATTTACGCTCTGAAATAAAACAAATAGAAGGAATTATTTCCATTATACACATATACAAGATATGCTCTTAAACTATAATACACCATATTCCCAGTCCAGATTGAAACAAATAGAACTAGATAGAAACAAGATAGCTTACTAATTCATAGAATTTTAACACCTGAAACCTTAACCCTTTTCTTTTGGTGTGAAGGTGAAAGGGGTGGAGACAGAACTACTTTTCGTATTTGGGTATTACCACATCCAACGTGAACCCAACTTGGACAGCAGATGTTTCTATTGTTTCTTGTTTAGACATAAAATAGAAAACATCGATGAAATGGAACACACAAAAATAATTAAAAACAAGAGAACGTGTGTAAAGGTAAAAAAAGTCATGGCAAATCTTTTATACAATAATGAAGGCGCACTTTTGGTTATTTAGATTCGTTCTGAGTGAGAGATCACTCAGTAGAAGTAAAAACATGCTGTTCAAACCATCTCTCATATCCAATCTTCGAAACAAGTAGTAGAAATCCTGGAAGCAGACTTTGTGAAGGAGGTATCTATATGAACATGCATCATTGTCACTAGCGTCCCCATCTTTGGGTTGATATTTCTTTAATTTATTACAAATAAAGAGTTTCAGTTGTAATAAACTTCAAATAGTGATAAGGAAAGAGTTAAAGAGAGATGGGCAGAACATTTTGAGTATTTGCTAAACTGAGATGGGGTTACAGAAAAAGATATAGAGGAAAATTTAAAGTTTGTGATACCTTGGATGTGAAGGAAGATTTGTTTTGTGAGGGAGAATTAGTGACAGTAATAAAATAATTAGAAAGTAAGAAGGCCCCAGGTGCTGATACTAAATGAGTTGCCTAAAAATATGGTGGCCCTGACGTGTGAAATAAGCTACTGATGACTATGAATATGGTTTTTGAAAAGGGGAAGTATCTAGCAATTTTAGGAAAACCCTAATTCAACCACTGTATAAGGAAGGTGAGAAGACTGTGTATGGTAATTATCGAGGCATTAGCCTGGTCTATGAAGATAGAAAATTACTTAGTAATATGATACTTTTTAGAATGAGAGATGCTGTAGACAAAATTATAAGAGAAAAACAGTGCGGTTTCAGAAAGGGTAGAGGATGTGTCGACCAAATTCTCACTCTTAGGTTAATAACTCAGAAGTGCCTGAGTTATTCTTTTATTTATTTATTAGTACCAAAATACAGTAAGCTTTATCAAGCTTGTCGCACTAAACAACTATAAAAAAGTCTATGACAATGTTGACGACATCATACAGACATACAATTCTATGAAATGTAATACACTCTGAAAACATAATAACTGAAACATACAGCAGCATACCAAACTAACAGAAACATATCAGATAATAATTGAATCATACCGAAAAATAAGCCTACAAAATAACTGGAAACATACTGGTCACAAATCAGCTAATACAAAAGTAAAAAATATTCTCAAAACGATCCGTGATAAGACCTAGTATAGAAATCTGTAGAGGCTAAATTACTTTTGAAAGACTGGACCGTGGCACTTGCAACTATTTCCGATGGAAGTGAGTTACAAGTCTTCCACACTCGTCTAGACAAAGAGTTTTGGCCTAATCTTTTCTGTGAACATGGTGGGTAAATTTTTGTTGGTGTCGACGGGTACTACTGTATTCTGTAAAAGTGAAAAAGTGAGTTGGAGTGGTATTATCAATGTTCCTAACAATGCAGAATGCATTTATTATGTCGGCTCTATCAAATCGGAACTGAAGACTAGGTAACTGTAGTCTCTGCATTCTCTGGTGGTAAGGTAGCTGTCTCAGGTAAGGTATGAGTTTGGTGGCCCTACGTTGCACTCTATCAACCCTCTCTCTATCTCTCTTATTAAGGGGATACCATACTGAAGAGCAATACTCAAGTATTGGACGTACAGTGGATACATAAAGTGAAATCAATGAAAGAAGATTAAACTTAGAAAATGTACGCTTTAGACGTAGCAATTGGTAATTTGCTTCATGGGTGATATCTGATACATGTTGATCAAATTTGAGATCAAATTTGAGAATCAAAGCAAACCCCAAGGTCTCGAACATATTCCACGCTTGAAATTGATTTACCATTAACAAAGTAATGGTAATGTTGAGGGAGTCTACGCAAATAGTGCATAGCGTTGCACTCGGTTTAATTAATGAACATAGAGTTTGCAGTACACCACCGGCCCAGAGCGACCAAATCCTTTTGAAGTAATGAAATATCATGTTCACTCATGACTGACCTGTAGACTTTCACATCATCTGCAAACATTTTTAAGGCCGAATTCCTAACAACACATGGTAAATCATTGATAAAAAGTCAGAAGAGTAATGGCCCAAGACAACTGCCTTGTGGAACTCCATTTAAGACAGACATAGGTGATGACAGAGCATCACCTACTGCAACCTCTTGGGTTCTATTTGTAAGATAATCTGTTATCCATGCTTTAGTTCGTGGGCCAATACCATATAGTTGACATTTATTTATCAAAAGTGGAATGGAAAGTTTGTCAAATGCTTTGGAAAAGTCAATATAAATACAATCAAACAAAATACCATTATCCGCCATCCATTGAAAATCATGAATCACCTCCAGAGGTTGCGTGTTACAAGATCGCCGTTAACGGAAACCATGCTGAGCAGAATACCATAAATTATTTTCCTCAAAATATGCCAGGATTCTGCTCACCACAATTTGCTCCCCTATACGGCAAAAGATTGATGTATTTGAAATCGGTCTGTAATTTTTAAAATGGAATTTTGAACCATTCTTGTACAACAGCCTAGTGATTGCTTTTTTCCAAGCTGAAGAACATTCACCAGTCAAGAGACAAAGATTAAAGAGATATGTGAGTGGTCCAGCAAGCACTGATGCAAATTCACGTCATATCATATTTGAAAATCCATCAATATCCGGCGCCTTTCCAGGATCAAGATTTAGGAGTGTTTGATATACCTGCTGGACCGTAAAATCTGAATCATCAAATTCTTTTGTTAAATCTGGAAGAGTAAATTGAGCATATGTTTCTGTGTGCGTTTGTGTAAAAACAGAACAAAATACTTTATTGGAAAGTTGTGTTTTTACATAATTATCATCCTTGGTCCTCAGTTTTATAGATTATAAGCAAGCGCTCGATTCTGTTGAAAGAGGAGCTTTAGCCAAGGTCATAGTCTCGTATGGTATACCAGAGAAATACATTAGAGTGATTAGTGCTATGTACGAGATTAGTACTGCAGCGGTTAAGGTAGGAAATGAGGTTAACAGCTGATTTCGTATTAAATCAGGAGTTAAGCAGGGTTGTGTTCTCTTACCCTTTATATGGATCATATTGATGGAATTTCTCTTAAGGAGCACAGGAAAAGCAATGGGAGAACGGAATCAAATGCGGAGGAAAAAATTTAATGAACTTAGATTATGCTGATGATTTAAACATCCTAGACGAAAATATGAGCAAAATGAATGAGGTTTTAGTGGTTTTGCCAATTGAGGGTGCTAGAATAGGTTTGAAAATTAATGCTAAGAAGACTAAGTCGCTAAGGCTAGGAAAAAGTGAAGATGAAAAAGTGACGTTCAGTAACAAAAAGATCGATCAGGTGGACAGCTTCACTTACCTTGGTAGCATTATTAGTAAAAACGGTGGGAGCAGTGAAGATGTTAAAAGTAGAATAGCGAAGGCTCATGGTATTTTTTCGCCCTTGAAAAGGGTTTAGAAGAAAAGGAAGATAAGCCTGCAAACCAAGATTAGGATATTGGAAGCTACAATGATGACAGCGATCAAATATGGTTCTGAAGTATGGCCGCTCTGAAAACCGGATGAAGACTTGCTTGGTATTTTCCAGAGCAACTGCTTAAGTATTTTTCTGGGAACCCGGCTGACTGATCGTATTTCTAACATTAGGCTATACGAACAGTGTGGTTCAATCCCGCTTTCTATGGCTATAATAAGAGAAAAGTTAATATGGCTAGGGCAAGTTCTGCGGATGAACAATCACAGATTGTCGACGATTATCCTTTTCGGCCAACCATCTAGGGCTAAATGGAAAGCAGGTCGTCTGCGGTTGATGTGGGAGGATGTCATAAAGAAACATTTAAGGGAAATGGGAACTTCCTGGAAGGGTGCAAAGAGAGAGGCTTTTAATAGATTGGGATGGAGGAGGAGCGTGCGTAGCTGTGTTGACCTCAGGCGGCTTGCTGCTGCGGTGATTGTTCGTAGTAGTAGCAGTAATTGTAAGAGCTTAACTTTGAAAAGTATGGCAATGAAAAACGTTTCGTTCAATGGGTCTTGTTTATATTCAAAAAAATTAGTTACTTTGTCAAATTGATTAGTTAATTGAATTGATTAAAAAGAGTATCTATCAGTTCAGAATAAATTAAGAGTTCAGAACGTCATACATTTTTTTTTTCATACTTTTCTGCCAAACCGCTTGATGAATTCACAAATTTTTTCGTCTAGATATTATCCAAAACTAAATGGACCAGAAATGACAAAGAAATTACGGTCCTTGAATGTTAACTAATTGTTTCTGGAACCAATTGACTAGGTTCACAATGTTTCCTTACCCCATTTCCACCCTAGAAAGATTAAGGGAACATAAAAAATTACTGAATTTTCTCCATCATTGGACTGGTAAATTCATATAACAACCAGCAATTACCTTCTGTTTAAATATTCTTCTTTTTTTATGTGAACTAGTTGTGAAAATGTCACATGTAATATCGGTTTACGGTTTATGTCAAACAAACAAAGCCTGCGAAAACAAAATAAACTTAAAGAGCAGTAAAATTACCTGGTGGAAAAATGACAAACATGCCAAATACAAAGCAAAGCAATTTTAATAGAAACGAAAATGAATAAAATCCCGTAATCAAAGAAGATAAATTTATCAACAAGAAAGATTGGAAGCTGGAGGGATTTTACTTTCATTTATATAGCTTTGAGCAAAGCGTAGGGATATCGCCGCACGATATTTTGGTAATTTAAGCTATATCTAACAGACTGTGGGGCTCACAAGAGCTCAACTTTTTTTTGCAGTAAGGTCTGCCATTTTTTAGTTTAAATTACTTATCATTTTAATTTATGTTAGTTTTAAGTTTCACAGCTTTATCTGTTATGTTTAAGTTTAGCTGAATTATTCGTTTTAATTTCTGTTCGTTTTAGACTTAATTTTTTCATTCATAGTCATTTCAGTTCATCCTAAGTTTTGGCTGTCTTCAAAACCATTGTATCACCATTCCTAAGGGCTTTGGGACAAATCTTAGAGCTGATTTGGTTGTAACCCTGATAATGATAGTGATAGTAGAAGGGCCTTATTGACTCCGGTACGTACATAATTCGGTTATCAAAAGAACGTATCTCCCGTACGTACACCAAATATGGGCATAGAATACTGACAGTACACCATATATGGGCATAGCCTCCCTGGGGAGAACACGTGGTTAATGGGGTCAATGACCTAAATTTCCAAGGTAATCAAAGTGTGTCAACAACAACAACATCGACCTTGACATTCGCTGAGAGCGTGCACTTACAACAACAACAACATCGACCTTGGAACACCTGTGCTGTCGACCTCAATTCACCTAACTTAAATCAATAATTTCCCTTAGAAACAACAAATTAATTCCCCTTTCTTGACAGATCAATCAACCACTGACATCATCTGTCAGACTTTAAAAATTTTCGCTTAGAAACGATTCTCCAGGAATAGATCCAAGTCATTAATGTGTCAGGAATAGTCATTAAGTCATTAGGAAACAACTCTTTTGGTCGAACTCCAAAGGATATTAATAACCAAAGGCCATGGAAACAATTCTCCAAGAAACATCTTAGCGATGAATTGTTTTAGCGCGGGAATCAGATTTCTTATTAATTTGAAATGCATTAGTGCAGAGATGCCAAAAACAAAAGGAACACGCTGAAATTACGTTTAGGGATTATTTGGGTGAAACTGTCTTAGACAGGCTATGGAACTATTTCGGCGAAACAGTTAGAGACATTTTGAAAGAAGATTTTAGGAAAGGTTTTAGAAGAGAATTTGAGGGTGAAACTCTGTGGTCGTTATAATACACAAGTTCCATTTGAACAGTGTTGTGAGATCCTCTAACCCAACCCCAAAGGGT